>NW_025062715.1:0-11125 GCF_018153295.1 Drosophila grimshawi | reverse complement strand
AAAAGGGCTTCATAATGTTGAAAGAAATTCTAACTTCTGACAATTATTGGCGAAGATACATCCGTTTGAATTTGGAAACAGAAACTTAAAACGTCAATTTCTCGAAATGACTTCGAGACTACATATTTTCAGCTTTTGATGCAGAATCAAAATATATAAAAAGGGCTTCATAATGTTGAAAGAAATTCTAACTTCTGGACAATTATTGGCGAAGATACATCCGTTTGAATTGTGGAAACAGAAACTTAAAACGTCAATTTCTCGAAATGACTTCGAGACTACATATTTTCAGCTTTTGATGCAGAATCAAAATATATAAAAAGGGCTTCATAATGTTGAAAGAAATTCTAACTTCTGACAATTATTGGCGAAGATACATCCGTTTGAATTTGGAAACAGAAACTTAAAACGTCAATTTCTCGAAATGACTTCCGAGACTACATATTTTCAGCTTTTGATGCAGAGTCAAAATATATAAAAAGGGCTTCATAATGTTGAAAGAAATTCTAACTTCTGACAATTATTGGCGAAGATACATCCGTTTGAATTTGGAAACAGAAACTTAAAACGTCAATTTCTCGAAATGACTTCGAGACTACATATTTTCAGCTTTTGATGCAGAATCAAAATATATAAAAAGGGCTTCATAATGTTGAAAGAAATTCTAACTTCTGACAATTATTGGCGAAGATACATCCGTTTGAATTTGGAAACAGAAACTTAAAACGTCAATTTCTCGAAATGACTTCGAGACTACATATTTTCAGCTTTTGATGCAGAATCAAAATATATAAAAAGGGCTTCATAATGTTGAAAGAAATTCTAACTTCTGACAATTATTGGCGAAGATACATCCGTTTGAATTTGGAAACAGAAACTTAAAACGTCAATTTCTCGAAATGACTTCGAGACTACATATTTTCAGCTTTTGATGCAGAGTCAAAATATATAAAAAGGGCTTCATAATGTTGAAAGAAATTCTAACTTCTGACAATTATTGGCGAAGATACATCCGTTTGAATTTGGAAACAGAAACTTAAAACGTCAATTTCTCGAAATGACTTCGAGACTACATATTTTCAGCTTTTGATGCAGAGTCAAAATATATAAAAAGGGCTTCATAATGTTGAAAGAAATTCTAACTTCTGACAATTATTGGCGAAGATACATCCGTTTGAATTTGGAAACAGAAACTTAAAACGTCAATTTCTCGAAATGACTTCGAGACTACATATTTTCAGCTTTTGATGCAGAGTCAAAATATATAAAAAGGGCTTCATAATGTTGAAAGAAATTCTAACTTCTGACAATTATTGGCGAAGATACATCCGTTTGAATTTGGAAACAGAAACTTAAAACGTCAATTTCTCGAAATGACTTCGAGACTACATATTTTCAGCTTTTGATGCAGAGTCAAAATATATAAAAAGGGCTTCATAATGTTGAAAGAAATTCTAACTTCTGACAATTATTGGCGAAGATACATCCGTTTGAATTTGGAAACAGAAACTTAAAACGTCAATTTCTCGAAATGACTTCGAGACTACATATTTTCAGCTTTTGATGCAGAGTCAAAATATATAAAAAGGGCTTCATAATGTTGAAAGAAATTCTAACTTCTGACAATTATTGGCGAAGATACATCCGTTTGAATTTGGAAACAGAAACTTAAAACGTCAATTTCTCGAAATGACTTCGAGACTACATATTTTCAGCTTTTGATGCAGAGTCAAAATATATAAAAAGGGCTTCATAATGTTGAAAGAAATTCTAACTTCTGACAATTATTGGCGAAGATACATCCGTTTGAATTTGGAAACAGAAACTTAAAACGTCAATTTCTCGAAATGACTTCGAGACTACATATTTTCAGCTTTTGATGCAGAGTCAAAATATATAAAAAGGGCTTCATAATGTTGAAAGAAATTCTAACTTCTGACAATTATTGGCGAAGATACATCCGTTTGAATTTGGAAACAGAAACTTAAAACGTCAATTTCTCGAAATGACTTCGAGACTACATATTTTCAGCTTTTGATGCAGAGTCAAAATATATAAAAAGGGCTTCATAATGTTGAAAGAAATTCTAACTTCTGACAATTATTGGCGAAGATACATCCGTTTGAATTTGGAAACAGAAACTTAAAACGTCAATTTCTCGAAATGACTTCGAGACTACATATTTTCAGCTTTTGATGCAGAGTCAAAATATATAAAAAGGGCTTCATAATGTTGAAAGAAATTCTAACTTCTGACAATTATTGGCGAAGATACATCCGTTTGAATTTGGAAACAGAAACTTAAAACGTCAATTTCTCGAAATGACTTCGAGACTACATATTTTCAGCTTTTGATGCAGAGTCAAAATATATAAAAAGGGCTTCATAATGTTGAAAGAAATTCTAACTTCTGACAATTATTGGCGAAGATACATCCGTTTGAATTTGGAAACAGAAACTTAAAACGTCAATTTCTCGAAATGACTTCGAGACTACATATTTTCAGCTTTTGATGCAGAGTCAAAATATATAAAAAGGGCTTCATAATGTTGAAAGAAATTCTAACTTCTGACAATTATTGGCGAAGATACATCCGTTTGAATTTGGAAACAGAAACTTAAAACGTCAATTTCTCGAAATGACTTCGAGACTACATATTTTCAGCTTTTGATGCAGAGTCAAAATATATAAAAAGGGCTTCATAATGTTGAAAGAAATTCTAACTTCTGACAATTATTGGCGAAGATACATCCGTTTGAATTTGGAAACAGAAACTTAAAACGTCAATTTCTCGAAATGACTTCGAGACTACATATTTTCAGCTTTTGATGCAGAGTCAAAATATATAAAAAGGGCTTCATAATGTTGAAAGAAATTCTAACTTCTGACAATTATTGGCGAAGATACATCCGTTTGAATTTGGAAACAGAAACTTAAAACGTCAATTTCTCGAAATGACTTCGAGACTACATATTTTCAGCTTTTGATGCAGAGTCAAAATATATAAAAAGGGCTTCATAATGTTGAAAGAAATTCTAACTTCTGACAATTATTGGCGAAGATACATCCGTTTGAATTTGGAAACAGAAACTTAAAACGTCAATTTCTCGAAATGACTTCGAGACTACATATTTTCAGCTTTTGATGCAGAGTCAAAATATATAAAAAGGGCTTCATAATGTTGAAAGAAATTCTAACTTCTGACAATTATTGGCGAAGATACATCCGTTTGAATTTGGAAACAGAAACTTAAAACGTCAATTTCTCGAAATGACTTCGAGACTACATATTTTCAGCTTTTGATGCAGAGTCAAAATATATAAAAAGGGCTTCATAATGTTGAAAGAAATTCTAACTTCTGACAATTATTGGCGAAGATACATCCGTTTGAATTTGGAAACAGAAACTTAAAACGTCAATTTCTCGAAATGACTTCGAGACTACATATTTTCAGCTTTTGATGCAGAGTCAAAATATATAAAAAGGGCTTCATAATGTTGAAAGAAATTCTAACTTCTGACAATTATTGGCGAAGATACATCCGTTTGAATTTGGAAACAGAAACTTAAAACGTCAATTTCTCGAAATGACTTCGAGACTACATATTTTCAGCTTTTGATGCAGAGTCAAAATATATAAAAAGGGCTTCATAATGTTGAAAGAAATTCTAACTTCTGACAATTATTGGCGAAGATACATCCGTTTGAATTTGGAAACAGAAACTTAAAAACGTCAATTTCTCGAAATGACTTCGAGACTACATATTTTCAGCTTTTGATGCAGAGTCAAAATATATAAAAAGGGCTTCATAATGTTGAAAGAAATTCTAACTTCTGACAATTATTGGCGAAGATACATCCGTTTGAATTTGGAAACAGAAACTTAAAACGTCAATTTCTCGAAATGACTTCGAGACTACATATTTTCAGCTTTTGATGCAGAGTCAAAATATATAAAAAGGGCTTCATAATGTTGAAAGAAATTCTAACTTGACAATTATTGGCGAAGATACATCCGTTTGAATTTGGAAACAGAAACTTAAAACGTCAATTTCTCGAAATGACTTCGAGACTACATATTTTCAGCTTTTGATGCAGAATCAAAATATATAAAAAGGGCTTCATAATGTTGAAAGAAATTCTAACTTCTGACAATTATTGGCGAAGATACATCCGTTTGAATTTGGAAACAGAAACTTAAAACGTCAATTTCTCGAAATGACTTCGAGACTACATATTTTCAGCTTTTGATGCAGAGTCAAAATATATAAAAAGGGCTTCATAATGTTGAAAGAAATTCTAACTTCTGACAATTATTGGCGAAGATACATCCGTTTGAATTTGGAAACAGAAACTTAAAACGTCAATTTCTCGAAATGACTTCGAGACTACATATTTTCAGCTTTTGATGCAGAGTCAAAATATATAAAAAGGGCTTCATAATGTTGAAAGAAATTCTAACTTCTGACAATTATTGGCGAAGATACATCCGTTTGAATTTGGAAACAGAAACTTAAAACGTCAATTTCTCGAAATGACTTCGAGACTACATATTTTCAGCTTTTGATGCAGAGTCAAAATATATAAAAAGGGCTTCATAATGTTGAAAGAAATTCTAACTTCTGACAATTATTGGCGAAGATACATCCGTTTGAATTTGGAAACAGAAACTTAAAACGTCAATTTCTCGAAATGACTTCGAGACTACATATTTTCAGCTTTTGATGCAGAATCAAAATATATAAAAAGGGCTTCATAATGTTGAAAGAAATTCTAACTTCTGACAATTATTGGCGAAGATACATCCGTTTGAATTTGGAAACAGAAACTTAAAACGTCAATTCCTCGAAATGACTTCGAGACTACATATTTTCAGCTTTTGATGCAGAGTCAAAATATATAAAAAGGGCTTCATAATGTTGAAAGAAATTCTAACTTGACAATTATTGGCGAAGATACATCCGTTTGAATTTGGAAACAGAAACTTAAAAACGTCAATTTCTCGAAATGACTTCGAGACTACATATTTTCAGCTTTTGATGCAGAGTCAAAATATATAAAAAGGGCTTCATAATGTTGAAAGAAATTCTAACTTCTGACAATTATTGGCGAAGATACATCCGTTTGAATTTGGAAACAGAAACTTAAAACGTCAATTTCTCGAAATGACTTCGAGACTACATATTTTCAGCTTTTGATGCAGAGTCAAAATATATAAAAAGGGCTTCATAATGTTGAAAGAAATTCTAACTTCTGACAATTATTGGCGAAGATACATCCGTTTGAATTTGGAAACAGAAACTTAAAACGTCAATTTCTCGAAATGACTTCGAGACTACATATTTTCAGCTTTTGATGCAGAGTCAAAATATATAAAAAGGGCTTCATAATGTTGAAAGAAATTCTAACTTCTGACAATTATTGGCGAAGATACATCCGTTTGAATTTGGAAACAGAAACTTAAAACGTCAATTTCTCGAAATGACTTCGAGACTACATATTTTCAGCTTTTGATGCAGAGTCAAAATATATAAAAAGGGCTTCATAATGTTGAAAGAAATTCTAACTTCTGACAATTATTGGCGAAGATACATCCGTTTGAATTTGGAAACAGAAACTTAAAACGTCAATTTCTCGAAATGACTTCGAGACTACATATTTTCAGCTTTTGATGCAGAGTCAAAATATATAAAAAAGGGCTTCATAATGTTGAAAGAAATTCTAACTTCTGACAATTATTGGCGAAGATACATCCGTTTGAATTTGGAAACAGAAACTTAAAACGTCAATTTCTCGAAATGACTTCGAGACTACATATTTTCAGCTTTTGATGCAGAGTCAAAATATATAAAAAGGGCTTCATAATGTTGAAAGAAATTCTAACTTCTGACAATTATTGGCGAAGATACATCCGTTTGAATTTGGAAACAGAAACTTAAAACGTCAATTTCTCGAAATGACTTCGAGACTACATATTTTCAGCTTTTGATGCAGAGTCAAAATATATAAAAAGGGCTTCATAATGTTGAAAGAAATTCTAACTTCTGACAATTATTGGCGAAGATACATCCGTTTGAATTTGGAAACAGAAACTTAAAACGTCAATTTCTCGAAATGACTTTCGAGACTACATATTTTCAGCTTTTGATGCAGAGTCAAAATATATAAAAAGGGCTTCATAATGTTGAAAGAAATTCTAACTTCTGACAATTATTGGCGAAGATACATCCGTTTGAATTTGGAAACAGAAACTTAAAACGTCAATTTCTCGAAATGACTTCGAGACTACATATTTTCAGCTTTTGATGCAGAGTCAAAATATATAAAAAAGGGCTTCATAATGTTGAAAGAAATTCTAACTTCTGACAATTATTGGCGAAGATACATCCGTTTGAATTTGGAAACAGAAACTTAAAACGTCAATTTCTCGAAATGACTTCGAGACTACATATTTTCAGCTTTTGATGCAGAGTCAAAATATATAAAAAGGGCTTCATAATGTTGAAAGAAATTCTAACTTCTGACAATTATTGGCGAAGATACATCCGTTTGAATTTGGAAACAGAAACTTAAAACGTCAATTTCTCGAAATGACTTCGAGACTACATATTTTCAGCTTTTGATGCAGAATCAAAATATATAAAAAGGGCTTCATAATGTTGAAAGAAATTCTAACTTCTGACAATTATTGGCGAAGATACATCCGTTTGAATTTGGAAACAGAAACTTAAAACGTCAATTTCTCGAAATGACTTCGAGACTACATATTTTCAGCTTTTGATGCAGAGTCAAAATATATAAAAAGGGCTTCATAATGTTGAAAGAAATTCTAACTTCTGACAATTATTGGCGAAGATACATCCGTTTGAATTTGGAAACAGAAACTTAAAACGTCAATTTCTCGAAATGACTTCGAGACTACATATTTTCAGCTTTTGATGCAGAGTCAAAATATATAAAAAGGGCTTCATAATGTTGAAAGAAATTCTAACTTCTGACAATTATTGGCGAAGATACATCCGTTTGAATTTGGAAACAGAAACTTAAAACGTCAATTTCTCGAAATGACTTCGAGACTACATATTTTCAGCTTTTGATGCAGAGTCAAAATATATAAAAAGGGCTTCATAATGTTGAAAGAAATTCTAACTTCTGACAATTATTGGCGAAGATACATCCGTTTGAATTTGGAAACAGAAACTTAAAACGTCAATTTCTCGAAATGACTTCGAGACTACATATTTTCAGCTTTTGATGCAGAATCAAAATATATAAAAAGGGCTTCATAATGTTGAAAGAAATTCTAACTTCTGACAATTATTGGCGAAGATACATCCGTTTGAATTTGGAAACAGAAACTTAAAACGTCAATTTCTCGAAATGACTTCGAGACTACATATTTTCAGCTTTTGATGCAGAATCAAAATATATAAAAAGGGCTTCATAATGTTGAAAGAAATTCTAACTTCTGACAATTATTGGCGAAGATACATCCGTTTGAATTTGGAAACAGAAACTTAAAACGTCAATTTCTCGAAATGACTTCGAGACTACATATTTTCAGCTTTTGATGCAGAGTCAAAATATATAAAAAGGGCTTCATAATGTTGAAAGAAATTCTAACTTCTGACAATTATTGGCGAAGATACATCCGTTTGAATTTGGAAACAGAAACTTAAAACGTCAATTTCTCGAAATGACTTCGAGACTACATATTTTCAGCTTTTGATGCAGAATCAAAATATATAAAAAGGGCTTCATAATGTTGAAAGAAATTCTAACTTCTGACAATTATTGGCGAAGATACATCCGTTTGAATTTGGAAACAGAAACTTAAAACGTCAATTTCTCGAAATGACTTCGAGACTACATATTTTCAGCTTTTGATGCAGAGTCAAAATATATAAAAAGGGCTTCATAATGTTGAAAGAAATTCTAACTTCTGACAATTATTGGCGAAGATACATCCGTTTGAATTTGGAAACAGAAACTTAAAACGTCAATTTCTCGAAATGACTTCGAGACTACATATTTTCAGCTTTTGATGCAGAGTCAAAATATATAAAAAGGGCTTCATAATGTTGAAAGAAATTCTAACTTCTGACAATTATTGGCGAAGATACATCCGTTTGAATTTGGAAACAGAAACTTAAAACGTCAATTTCTCGAAATGACTTCGAGACTACATATTTTCAGCTTTTGATGCAGAATCAAAATATATAAAAAGGGCTTCATAATGTTGAAAGAAATTCTAACTTCTGACAATTATTGGCGAAGATACATCCGTTTGAATTTGGAAACAGAAACTTAAAACGTCAATTTCTCGAAATGACTTCGAGACTACATATTTTCAGCTTTTGATGCAGAGTCAAAATATATAAAAAAGGGCTTCATAATGTTGAAAGAAATTCTAACTTCTGACAATTATTGGCGAAGATACATCCGTTTGAATTTGGAAACAGAAACTTAAAACGTCAATTTCTCGAAATGACTTCGAGACTACATATTTTCAGCTTTTGATGCAGAATCAAAATATATAAAAAGGGCTTCATAATGTTGAAAGAAATTCTAACTTCTGACAATTATTGGCGAAGATACATCCGTTTGAATTTGGAAACAGAAACTTAAAACGTCAATTTCTCGAAATGACTTCGAGACTACATATTTTCAGCTTTTGATGCAGAATCAAAATATATAAAAAGGGCTTCATAATGTTGAAAGAAATTCTAACTTCTGACAATTATTGGCGAAGATACATCCGTTTGAATTTGGAAACAGAAACTTAAAACGTCAATTTCTCGAAATGACTTCGAGACTACATATTTTCAGCTTTTGATGCAGAGTCAAAATATATAAAAAGGGCTTCATAATGTTGAAAGAAATTCTAACTTCTGACAATTATTGGCGAAGATACATCCGTTTGAATTTGGAAACAGAAACTTAAAACGTCAATTTCTCGAAATGACTTCGAGACTACATATTTTCAGCTTTTGATGCAGAATCAAAATATATAAAAAGGGCTTCATAATGTTGAAAGAAATTCTAACTTCTGACAATTATTGGCGAAGATACATCCGTTTGAATTTGGAAACAGAAACTTAAAACGTCAATTTCTCGAAATGACTTCGAGACTACATATTTTCAGCTTTTGATGCAGAATCAAAATATATAAAAAGGGCTTCATAATGTTGAAAGAAATTCTAACTTCTGACAATTATTGGCGAAGATACATCCGTTTGAATTTGGAAACAGAAACTTAAAACGTCAATTTCTCGAAATGACTTCGAGACTACATATTTTCAGCTTTTGATGCAGAATCAAAATATATAAAAAGGGCTTCATAATGTTGAAAGAAATTCTAACTTCTGACAATTATTGGCGAAGATACATCCGTTTGAATTTGGAAACAGAAACTTAAAACGTCAATTTCTCGAAATGACTTCGAGACTACATATTTTCAGCTTTTGATGCAGAGTCAAAATATATAAAAAGGGCTTCATAATGTTGAAAGAAATTCTAACTTCTGACAATTATTGGCGAAGATACATCCGTTTGAATTTGGAAACAGAAACTTAAAACGTCAATTTCTCGAAATGACTTCGAGACTACATATTTTCAGCTTTTGATGCAGAATCAAAATATATAAAAAAGGGCTTCATAATGTTGAAAGAAATTCTAACTTCTGACAATTATTGGCGAAGATACATCCGTTTGAATTTGGAAACAGAAACTTAAAACGTCAATTTCTCGAAATGACTTCGAGACTACATATTTTCAGCTTTTGATGCAGAATCAAAATATATAAAAAGGGCTTCATAATGTTGAAAGAAATTCTAACTTCTGACAATTATTGGCGAAGATACATCCGTTTGAATTTGGAAACAGAAACTTAAAACGTCAATTTCTCGAAATGACTTCGAGACTACATATTTTCAGCTTTTGATGCAGAATCAAAATATATAAAAAGGGCTTCATAATGTTGAAAGAAATTCTAACTTCTGACAATTATTGGCGAAGATACATCCGTTTGAATTTGGAAACAGAAACTTAAAACGTCAATTTCTCGAAATGACTTCGAGACTACATATTTTCAGCTTTTGATGCAGAATCAAAATATATAAAAAGGGCTTCATAATGTTGAAAGAAATTCTAACTTCTGACAATTATTGGCGAAGATACATCCGTTTGAATTTGGAAACAGAAACTTAAAACGTCAATTTCTCGAAATGACTTCGAGACTACATATTTTCAGCTTTTGATGCAGAATCAAAATATATAAAAAGGGCTTCATAATGTTGAAAGAAATTCTAACTTCTGACAATTATTGGCGAAGATACATCCGTTTGAATTTGAAACAGAAACTTAAAACGTCAATTTCTCGAAATGACTTCGAGACTACATATTTTCAGCTTTTGATGCAGAATCAAAATATATAAAAAGGGCTTCATAATGTTGAAAGAAATTCTAACTTCTGACAATTATTGGCGAAGATACATCCGTTTGAATTTGGAAACAGAAACTTAAAACGTCAATTTCTCGAAATGACTTCGAGACTACATATTTTCAGCTTTTGATGCAGAATCAAAATATATAAAAAGGGCTTCATAATGTTGAAAGAAATTCTAACTTCTGACAATTATTGGCGAAGATACATCCGTTTGAATTTGGAAACAGAAACTTAAAACGTCAATTTCTCGAAATGACTTCGAGACTACATATTTTCAGCTTTTGGATGCAGAGTCAAAATATATAAAAAGGGCTTCATAATGTTGAAAGAAATTCTAACTTCTGACAATTATTGGCGAAGATACATCCGTTTGAATTTGGAAACAGAAACTTAAAACGTCAATTTCTCGAAATGACTTCGAGACTACATATTTTCAGCTTTTGATGCAGAGTCAAAATATATAAAAAGGGCTTCATAATGTTGAAAGAAATTCTAACTTCGACAATTATTGGCGAAGATACATCCGTTTGAATTTGGAAACAGAAACTTAAACGTCAATTTCTCGAAATGACTTCGAGACTACATACATTTTCAGCTTTTGATGCAGAATCAAAAATATATAAAAAGGGCTTCATAATGTTGGAAAGAAATTCTAACTTTTGACAATTATTGGCGAAGAT
>NW_025062714.1:0-53327 GCF_018153295.1 Drosophila grimshawi | reverse complement strand
ACTGCATTAAAATAATTTGACTTCCGACTCATCTAAGAAAGATATTAAGGGATATTTTTCGATAAATAGAAAATATATGGAAAGCATTAAATAGGGTCTACCTTGAAATAAATGGCCATATCTTCGTCAAAAATTGCCCCATTTCAATTATAAAGGTGTTTTTAGAATTCAATCGATCTTTGGAACAAAACTGCATTAAAATAATTTGACTTCCGACTCATCTAAGAAAGATATTAAAAGATATTCTTCGATCAATAGAAAATATAAGGCAAACATTAAATAGGGTCAACCTTGAAATAAATGGCCATATCTTTGTCTCAAATTGCCCCATTTCAATTATAAAGGTGTTTTTAGAATTCACTCAATCTTTGGAACAAAACTGCATTAAAATAATTTGACTTCCGATTCATCTAAGAAAGATATTAAGGGATATTCTTGATTAACAGAAAATATATGGAAAGCATTATATAGGGTCTACCTTGAAATAAATGGCCATATCTTCGTAAAAAATTGCCCCATTTCAATTATAAAGGTGTTTTTGGAATTCACGCAATCTTTGGAACAAAACTGCATTAAAATAATTTGACTTCCGACTCATCTTAGAAAGATATTAAGGGATATTCTTGATTAACAGAAAATATATGGAAAGCATTAAATAGGGTCTACCTTGAAATAAATGGCCATATCTTCGTCAAAAATTGCCCCCTTTCAATTATAAAGGTGTTTTTAGAATTCACTCGATCTTCGGAACAAAACTGCATTAAAATAATTTGACTTCCTACTCATCTAAGAATGATATTAAGGGATATTCTTCGATAAATAGAAAATATATGGAAAGCATTAAATAGGGTCTACCTTGAAATAAATGGCCATATCTACGTCAAAAATTGCCCCCTTTCATTATAAGATGTTTTTAGAATTCGCTCGACCTTTGGAACAAAACTTTATTAAAATAATTTGACTTCCGACTCATCTAAGAAAGATATTAAGGGATATTCTTCGATAAATAGAAAATATATGGAAAGCATTAAATAGGGTCTACCTTGAAATAAATGGCCATATCTTCGTCAAAAATTGCCCCATTTCAATTGTAAAGGTGTTTTTAGAATTCACTCAATCTTCGAAACAAAACTGCATTAAAATAATTTGACTTTCGACTCATCTAAGAAAGATATTAAGGGATATTCTTCGATAAATAGAAAATATATGGAAAGCATTAAATAGGGTCTACCTTGAAATAAATGGCCATATCTTCGTCAAAAATTGCCCCATTTCAATTACAAAGGTGTTTTTAGAATTCGCTCGATCTTTGAAACAAAACTGCATTAAAATAATTTGACTTCCGACTCATCTAAGAAAGATATTAAGAGATATTCTTCGATTAATAGAAAATATATGGAAAGCATTAAATAGGGTCTACCTTGAAATAAATGGCCATATCTTTGTCTCAAATTGCCCCATTTCAATTATAAAGGTGTTTTTAGAATTCACTCAATCTTTGGAACAAAACTGCATTAAAATAATTTGACTTCCGACTCATCTAAGAAAGATATTAAGGGATATTCTTCGATAAATAGAAAATATATGGAAAGCATTAAATAGGGTCTACCTTGAAATAAATAGCCATATGTTCGTCAAAAATTGCCCCATTTCAATTATAAAGGTGTTTTTAGAATTCACGCAATCTTTGGAACAAAACTGCATTAAAATAATTTGACTTCCGACTCATCTAAGAAAGATATTAAGGGATATTCTTGATTAACAGAAAATATATGGAAAGCATTAAATAGGGTCTACCTTGAAATAAATGGCCATATCTTCGTCAAAAATTGCCACATTTCAATTATGAAGGTGTTTTTAGAATTCACTCGATCTTTGAAACAAAACTTCATTAAAATAATTTGACTTCCGACTCATCTAAGAAAGATATTAAGGGATATTCTTCGATAAATAGAAAAAAATCGAAAGCATTAAATAGGGTCTACCTTGAAATAAATGGCCATATCTTCGTCAAAAATTGCCCCATTTCAATTATAAAGGTGTTTTTAGAATTCACTCAATCTTTGGAATAAAACTGCATTAAAATAATTTGACTTCCGACTCATCTAAGAAAGATATTAAGGAATATTCTTGATTATCAGAAATTATATGGAAGCATTAAATAGGGTCTACCTTGAAATAAATGGCCATATCTTCGTCAAAAATTGCCCCATTTCAATTATAAAGAAGTTTTTAGAATTCACGCAATCTTTGGAACAAAACTGCATTAAAATAATTTGACTTCCGACTCATCTAAGAAAGATATTAAGGGATATTCTTCGATAAATAGAAAATATATGGAAAGCATTAAATAGGGTCTACCTTGAAATAAATGGCCATATCTTTGTCAAAAATTGCCATATTTCAATTATAAAGGTGTTTTTAGAATTCACTTGATCTTTGGAATAAAACTGCATTAAAATAATTTGACTTCCGACTCATCTAAAAAAGATATTAAGAGATATTCTTCGATAAATAGAAAATATATGGAAAGCATTAAATAGGGTCTACCTTGAAATAAATGGCCATATCTTTGTCTCAAATTGCCCCATTTCAATTATAAAGGTGTTTTTAGAATTCACTCGATCTTTGGAAGAAAACTGCATTAAAATAATTTGACTTCCGACTCATCTAAGAAAGATATTAAGGGATATTCGATAAATAGGAAATATATGGAAAGCATTAAATAGGGTCTACCTTGAAATAAATGGCCATATCTTCGTCAAAAATTGCCCCATTTCAATTATAAAGGTATTTTCAGAATTCACCCGATCTTTGGAACAAAACTGCATTAAAATAATTTGACTTCCGACTCATCTAAGAAAGATATTAAGGGATATTCTTGATTAACAGAAAATATATGGAAAGCATTAAATAGGGTCTACCTTGAAATAAATGGCCATATCTTCGTCAAAAATTGCCACATTTCAATTATGAAGGTGTTTTTAGAATTCACTCGATCTTTGAAACAAAACTTCATTAAAATAATTTGACTTCCGACTCATCTAAGAAAGATATTAAGGGATATTCTTCGATAAATAGAAAAAAAATCGAAAGCATTAAATAGGGTCTACCTTGAAATAAATGGCCATATCTTCGTCAAAAATTGCCCCATTTCAATTATAAAGGTGTTTTTAGAATTCACTCAATCTTTGGAATAAAACTGCATTAAAATAATTTGACTTCCGACTCATCTAAGAAAGATATTAAGGAATATTCTTGATTATCAGAAATTATATGGAAGCATTAAATAGGGTCTACCTTGAAATAAATGGCCATATCTTCGTCAAAAATTGCCCCATTTCAATTATAAAGAAGTTTTTAGAATTCACGCAATCTTTGGAACAAAACTGCATTAAAATAATTTGACTTCCGACTCATCTAAGAAAGATATTAAGGGATATTCTTCGATAAATAGAAAATATATGGAAAGCATTAAATAGGGTCTACCTTGAAATAAATGGCCATATCTTCGTCAAAAATTGCCCAATTTCAATCATAAAAATGTTTTTAGAATTCACTTGATCTTTGGAACAAAACTGCATTAAAATAATTTGACTTCCGACTCATCTAAGAAAGATATTAAGGGATATTCTTCGATAAATAGAAAATATATGGAAAGCATTAAATAGGGTCTACCTTGAAATAAATGGCCATATCTTTGTCAAAAATTGCCATATTTCAATTATAAAGGTGTTTTTAGAATTCACTCAATCTTTGGAATAAAACTGCATTAAAATAATTTGACTTCCGACTCATCTAAGAAAGATATTAAGGGATATTCTTCGATAAATAGAAAAAAAATCGAAAGCACTAAATAGGGTCTACCTTGAAATAAATGGCCATATCTTCGTCAAAAATTGCCCCATTTCAATTACAAAGGTGTTTTTAGAATTCGCTCGATCATTGGAACAAAACTGCATTAAAATAATTTGACTTCCGACTCATCTAAGAAAGATATTAAGGGATATTCTTCGATAAATAGAAAATATATGGAAAGCATTAAATAGGGTCTACCTTGAAATAAATGGCCATATCTTCGTCAAAAATTGCCCCATATCAATTATAAAGGTGTTTTAGAATTCACGCAATCTTCGAAACAAAACTGCATTAAAATAATTTGACTTCCGACTCATCTAAGAAAGATATTAAAGGAATTTCCTCGATAAATGGAAAATATATGGAAAGCATTAAATAGGGTCTACCTTGAAATAAATGGCCATATCTTCGTCCAAAATTGCCCCATTTTAATTACAAAGGTGTTTTTAGAATTCACCCAATCTTTGGAACAAAACTGCATTAAAATAATTTGACTTCCGACTCATCTAAGAAAGATATTAAGGGATATTCTTCGATAAATAGAAAATATATGGAAAGCATTAAATAGGGTCTACCTTGAAATAAATGGCCATATCTTCGTCAAAAATTGCCAATTTTTAATTATAAAGGTGTTTTTAGAATTCACTCAATCTTCGAAACAAAACTGCATTAAAATAATTTGACTTCCGACTCATCTAAGAAAGATATTAAGGGATATTCTTCGATAAATAGAAAATATATGGAAAGCATTAAATAGGGTCTACCTTGAAATAAATAGCCATATGTTCGTCAAAAATTGCCCCATTTCAATTATAAAGGTGTTTTTAGAATTCACGCAATCTTTGGAACAAAACTGCATTAAAATAATTTGACTTCCGACTCATCTAAGAAAGATATTAAGGAATATTCTTGATTAACAGAAAATATATGGAAAGCATTAAATAGGGTCTACCTTGAAATAAATGGCCATATCTTCGTCAAAAATTGCCACATTTCAATTATGAAGGTGTTTTTAGAATTCACTCGATCTTTGGAACAAAACTGCATTAAAATAATTTGACTTCCGACTCATCTAAGAAAGATATTAAGGGATATTCTTCGATAAATAGAAAATATATGGAAAGCATTAAATAGGGTCTACCTTGAAATAAATGGCCATATCTTCGTCAAAAATGGCCCCATTTCAATTATAAAGGTGTTTTTAGAATTCGCTTAATCTTCGAAACAAAACTGCATTAAAATAATTTGACTTTCGACTCATCTAAGAAAGATATTAAGGGATATTCTTCGATAAATAGAAAATATATGGAAAGCATTAAATAGGGTCTACCTTGAAATAAATGGCCATATCTTCGTCAAAAATTGCCCCATTTCAATTACAAAGGTGTTTTTAGAATTCGCTCGATCTTTGAAACAAAACTGCATTAAAATAATTTGACATCCGACTCATCTAAGAAAGATATTAAGGGATATTCTTCGATAAATAGAAAATATATGGAAAGCATTAAATAGGGTCTACCTTGAAATAAATGGCCATATCTTCGTCAAAAATGGCCCCATTTCAATTATAAAGGTGTTTTTAGAATTCACTCAATCTTTGGAACAAAGCTGCATTAAAATAATTTGACTTCGGACTCATCTAACAAAGAAATTAAGGGATATTCTTGATTAAGAAAAAATATAAGCCAAACATTAAATAAGATCAACCTTGAAATAAATGGCCATATCTTCGTCAAAAATTGCCCCATTTCAATTATAAAGGTGTTTTTAGAATTCACGCAATCTTTGAAACAAAACTGCATTAAAATAATTTGACTTCCGACTCATCTAAAAAAGATATTAAGGGATATTCTTCGATAAATAAAAAGTATATGGAAAGCATTAAATAGGCTCTACCTTGAAATAAATGGCCATATCTTCGTCTAAAATTGCCCCATTTCAATTATAAAAGTGTTTTTAGAATTCACTTGATCTTTGAAACAAAACTGCATTAAAATAATTTGACATCCGACTCATCTAAGAAAGATATTAAGGGATATTCTTCGATAAATAGAAAATATATGGAAAGCATTAAATAGGCTCTACCTTGAAATAAATGGCCATATCTTCGTCAAAAATTGCCCCATTTCAATTATAAAGGTGTTTTTAGAATTCACTTGATCTTTGAAACAAAACTGCATTAAAATAATTTGACTTCCGACTCATCTAAGAAAGATATTGAGGGATAATCTTCGATAAATAGAAAATATATGGAAAGCATTAAATAGGGTCTACCTTGAAATAAATGGCCATATCTTTGTCTCAAATTGCCCCATTTCAATTATAAAGATGGTTTTAGAATTCACTCAATCTTTGGAACAAAACTGCATGAAAAAAAATTTGACTTCCGACTCATCTAAGAAAGATATTAAGGGATATTCTTCGATAAATAGAAAATATATGGAAAGCATTAAATAGGGTCTACCTTGAAATAAATGGCCATATCTTCGTAAAAAATTGCCCCATTTCAATTATAAAGGTGTTTTTAGAATTCACTCAATCTTTGGAACAAAACTGCATTAAAATAATTTGACTTCCGACTCATCTAAGAAAGATATTAAGGGATATTCTTCGATAAATAGAAAATATATGGAAAGCATTAAATAGGGTCTACCTTGAAATAAATAGCCATATCTTCGTCAAAAATGGCCCCATTTCAATTATAAAGCTGTTTTGAGAATTCACTCAATCTTCGAAACAAAACTGCATTAAAATAATTTGACTTTCGACTCATCTAAGAAAGATATTAAGGGATATTCTTCGATAAATAGAAAATATATGGAAAGCATTAAATAGGGTCTACCTTGAAATAAATGGCCATATCTTCGTAAAAAATTGCCCCATTTCAATTACAAAGGTGTTTTTAGAATTCGCTCGATCATTGAAACAAAACTGCATTAAAATAATTTGACTTCCGACTCATCTAAGAAAGATATTAAAAGATATTCTTCGATAAATAGAAAATATAAGGCAAACATTAAATAGGGTCTACCTTGAAATAAATGGCCATATCTTCGTCAAAAATTGCCCCATTTCAATTATAAAGGTGTTTTTAGAATTCACGCAATCTTTGGAACAAAACTGCATTAAAATAATTTGACTTCCGACCCATCTAAGAAAGATATTAAAAGATATTCTTCCATTAATAGAAAATATAAGGCAAACATTAAATAGGGTCAACCTTGAAATAAATGGTCATATCTTTGTCTCAAATTGCCCCATTTCAATTATAAAGGGGTTTTTAGAATTCACTCAATCTTTGGAACAAAACTGCATTAAAATAATTTGACTTCCTACTCATCTAAGAAAGATATTAAGGGATATTCTTGATTAACAGAAAATATATGGAAAGCATTAAATAGGGTCTACCTTGAAATAAATGGCCATATCTTCGTCAAAAATTGCCCCATTTCAATTATAAAGGTGTTTTTAGAATTCGCGCAATTTTTGGAACAAAACTGCATTAAAATAATTTGACTTCCGACTCATCTAAGAAAGATATTAAAAGATATTCTTGATTAACAGAAAATATATGGAAAGCATTAAATAGGGTCTACCTTGAAATAAATGGCCATATCTTCGTCAAAAATTGCCCCCTTTCAATTATAAAGGTGTTTTTAGAATTCGCTCGATCTTTGGAACAAAACTGCATTAAAATAATTTGACTTCCGACTCATCTAAGAAAGATATTAAGGGATATTCTTGATTAACAGAAAATATATGGAAAGCATTAAATAGGGTCTACCTTGAAATAAATGGCCATATCTTCGTCAAAAATTGCCCCATATCAATTATAAAGGTGTTTTAGAATTCACGCAATCTTCGAAACAAAACTGCATTAAAATAATTTGACTTCCGACTCATCTAAGAAAGATATTAAGGGATATTCTTGATTAACAGAAAATATATGGAAAGCATTAAATAGGGTCTACCTTGAAATAAATGGCCATATCTTCGTCTCAAATTGCCCCATTTCAATTACAAAGGTGTTTTTAGAATTCGCTCGATCTTTGGAACAAAACTGCATTAAAATAATTTGACTTCCGACTCATCTAAGAAAGATATTAAGGGATATTCGATAAATAGAAAATATATTGAAAGCATTAAATAGGGTCTACCTTGAAATAAATGGCCATATCTTCGTCAAAAATGGCCCCATTTCAATTATAAAGGTGTTTTTAGAATTCGCTTAATCTTTGAAACAAAACTGCATTAAAATAGTTTGACTTCCGACTCATCTAAGAAAGATATTAAGGGATATTCTTCGATAAATAGAAAATATATGGAAAGCATTAAATAGGGTCTACCTTGAAATAAATGGCCATATCTTCGTCAAAAATTGCCCCATTTCAATTATAAAGGAGTTTTTAGAATTCACTCAATCTTTGGAACAAAACTGCATTAAAATAATTTGACTTCCGACTCATCTAAGAAAGATATTAAGGGATATTCTTCGATAAATAGAAAATATATGGAAAGCATTAAATAGGGTCTACCTTGAAATAAATGGCCATATCTTCGTCAAAAATTACCCCATTTCAATTATAAAGATGTTTTTAGAATTCACTCAATCTTTGAAACAAAACTGCATGAAAATAATTTGACTTCCGACTCATCTAAGAAAGATATTAAGGGATATTCTTCGATAAATAGAAAATATATGGAAAGCATTAAATAGGGTCTACCTTGAAATAAATGGCCATATCTTCGTAAAAAATTGCCCCATTTCAATTACAAAGGTGTTTTTAGAATTCGCTCGATCATTGAAACAAAACTGCATTAAAATAATTTGACTTCCGACTCATCTAAGAAAGATATTAAAAGATATTCTTCGATAAATAGAAAATATAAGGCAAACATTAAATAGGGTCTACCTTGAAATAAATGGCCATATCTTCGTCAAAAATTGCCCCATTTCAATTATAAAGGTGTTTTTAGAATTCACGCAATCTTTGGAACAAAACTGCATTAAAATAATTTGACTTCCGACCCATCTAAGAAAGATATTAAAAGATATTCTTCCATTAATAGAAAATATAAGGCAAACATTAAATAGGGTCAACCTTGAAATAAATGGCCATATCTTTGTCTCAAATTGCCCCATTTCAATTATAAAGGTGTTTTTAGAATTCACTCAATCTTTGGAACAAAACTGCATTAAAATAATTTGACTTCCGACTCATCTAAGAAAGATATTAAGGGATATTCTTGATTAACAGAAAATATATGGAAAGCATTAAATAGGGTCTACCTTGAAATAAATGGCCATATCTTCGTCAAAAATTGCCCCATTTCAATTATAAAGGTGTTTTTAGAATTCGCGCAATTTTTGGAACAAAACTGCATTAAAATAATTTGACTTCCGACTCATCTAAGAAAGATATTAAGGGATATTCTTCGATAAATAGAAAATATATGGAAAGCATTAAATAGGGTCTACCTTGAAATAAATGGCCATATCTTCGTCAAAAATTGCCCCCTTTCAATTATAAAGGTGTTTTTAGAATTCGCTCGATCTTTGAAACAAAACTGCATTAAAATAATTTGACTTCCGACTCATCTAAGAAAGATATTAAGGGATATTCTTGATTAACAGAAAATATATGGAAAGCATTAAATAGGGTCTACCTTGAAATAAATGGCCATATCTTCGTCAAAAATTGCCCCATATCAATTATAAAGGTGTTTTAGAATTCACGCAATCTTCGAAACAAAACTGCATTAAAATAATTTGACTTCCGACTCATCTAAGAAAGATATTAAGGGATATTCTTCGATAAATAGAAAATATATGGAAAGCATTAAATAGGGTCTACCTTGAAATAAATGGCCATATCTTCGTCCAAAATTGCCCCATTTTAATTATGAAGGTGTTTTTAGATGTCACGCAATCTTTGAAACAAAACTGCATTAAAATAATTTGACTTCCGACTCATCTAAGAAAGATATTAAGGGATATTCTTCGATAAATAGAAAATATATGGAAAGCATTAAATAGGGTCTACCTTGAAATAAATGGCCATATCTTTTTCAAAAATTGCCATATTTCAATTATAAAGGTGTTTTTAGAATTCACCCAATCTTCGAAACAAAACTGCATTAAAATAATTTGACTTCCGACTCATCTAAGAAAGATATTAAGGGATATTCTTCGATAAATAGAAAATATATGGAAAGCATTAAATAGGGTCTATCTTGAAATAAATGGCCATATGTTCGTCAAAAATTGCCCCATTTCAATTATAAAGGTGTTTTTAGAATTCACTCAATCTTTGAAACAAAACTGCATTAAAATAATTTGACTTCCGACTCATCTAAGAAAGATATTAAGGGATATTCTTCGATAAATAGAAAGTATATGTAAAGCATTAAATAGGGTCTACCTTGAAATAAATGGCCATATCTTCGTCAAAAACTGCCGCATATAAATTTTAAAGGTGTTTTTAGAATTCACGCAATCTTTGAAACAAAACTGCATTAAAATAATTTGACTTTCGACTCATCTAAGAAAGATATTAAGGGATATTCTTCGATAAATAGAAAATATATGGAAAGCATTAAATAGGGTCTATCTTGAAATAAATGGCCATATCTTCGTCCAAAATTGCCCTATTTTATTTATAAAGATGTTTTTAGAATTCACTTGATCTTTGGAACAAAACTGCATTAAAATAATTTGACTTCCGACTCATCTAAGAAAGATATTAAGGGATATTCTTCGATTAACAGAAAATATATGGAAAGCATTAAATAGGGTCTACCTTGAAATAAATGGCCATATCTTCGTCAAAAACTGCCGCATATAAATTTTAAAGGTGTTTTTAGAATTCACGCAATCTTTGAAACAAAACTGCATTAAAATAATTTGACTTTCGACTCATCTAAGAAAGATATTAAGGGATATTCTTCGATAAATAGAAAGTATATGGAAAGCATTAAATAGGGTCTATCTTGAAATAAATGGCCATATCTTCGTCCAAAATTGCCCCATTTTATTTATAAAGATGTTTTTAGAATTCACTTGATCCTTGGAACAAAACTGCATTAAAATAATTTGACTTCCGACTCATCTAAGAAAGATATTAAGGGATATTCTTGATTAACAGAAAATATATGGAAAGCATTAAATAGGGTCTACCTTGAAATAAATGGCCATATCTTTTCAAAAATTGCCATATTTCAATTATAAAGGTGTTTTTAGAATTCACCCAATCTTCGAAACAAAACTGCATTAAAATAATTTGACTTCCGACTCATCTAAGAAAGATATTAAGGGATATTCTTCGATAAATAGAAAATATATGGAAAGCATTAAATAGGGTCTATCTTGAAATAAATGGCCATATCTTCGTCCAAAATTGCCCCATTTTATTTATAAAGATGTTTTTAGAATTCACTTGAACTTTGGAACAAAACTGCATTAAAATAATTTGACTTCCGACTCATCTAAGAAAGATATTAAGGGATATTCTTGATTAACAGAAAATATATGGAAAGCATTAAATAGGGTCTACCTTGAAATAAATGGCCATATCTTCGTCAAAAACTGCCGCATATAAATTTTAAAGGTGTTTTTAGAATTCACGCAATCTTTGAAACAAAACTGCATTAAAATAATTTGACTTTCGACTCATCTAAGAAAGATATTAAAGGATATTCTTCGATAAATAGAAAGTATATGGAAAGCATTAAATAGGGTCTATCTTGAAATAAATGGCCATATCTTCGTCCAAAATTGCCCCATTTTATTTATAAAGATGTTTTTAGAATTCACTCGATCTTTGAAACAAAACTGCATTAAAATAATTTGACTTCCGACTCATCTAAGAAAGATATTAAGGGATATTCTTGATTAACAGAAAATATATGGAAAGCATTAAATAGGGTCTACCTTGAAATAAATGGCCATATCTTCGTCTCAAATTGCCATATTTCAATTATAAAGGTGTTTTTAAAATTCACTCAATCTTCGAAACAAAACTGCATTAAAATAATTTGACTTCCGACTCATCTAAGATAGATATTAAGGGATATTCTTCGATAAATAGAAAATATATGGAAAGCATTAAATAGGGTCTATCTTGAAATAAATGGCCATATCTTCGTCCAAAATTGCCCCATTTTATTTATAAAGATGTTTTTAGAATTCACTTGATCTTTGGAACAAAACTGCATTAAAATAATTTGACTTCCGACTCATCTAAGAAAGATATTAAGGGATATTCTTCGATAAATAGAAAGTATATGTAAAGCATTAAATAGGGTCTACCTTGAAATAAATGGCCATATGTTCGTCAAAAATTGCCCCATTTCAATTATAAAGGCGTTTTTAGAATTCACTCAATCTTTGAAACAAAACTGCATTAAAATAATTTGACTTCCGACTCATCTAAGAAAGATATTAAGAGATATTCTTGATTAACAGAAAATATATGGAAAGCATTAAATAGGGTCTACCTTGAAATAAATGGCCATATCTTCGTCAAAAATTGCCCCATTTCAATTATAAATGTGTTTTTAGAATTCGCTCGATCTTTGGAACAAAACTGCATTAAAATAATTTGACTTCCGACTCATCTAAGAAAGATATTAAGAGATATTCTTGATTAACAGAAAATATATGGAAAGCATTAAATAGGGTCTACCTTGAAATAAATGGCCATATCTTCGTCTCAAATTGCCCCATTTCAATTATAAAGTAGTTTTTAGAATTCGCTCAATCTTCGAAACAAAACTGCATTAAAATAATTTGACTTCCGACTCATCTAAGAAAGATATTAAGGGATATTCTTCGATAAATATAAAATATATGGAAAGCATTAAATAGGGTCTACCTTGAAATAAATGGCCATATCTTCGTCCAAAATTGCCCCATTTTAATTATAAAGGTGTTTTTAGAATTCACGCAATCTTTGAAACAAAACTGCATTAAAATAATTTGACTTCCGACTCATCTAAGAAAGATATTAAGGGATATTCTTCGATAAATAGAAAATATATGGAAAGCATTAAATGGGGTCTACCTTGAAATAAATGGCCATATCTTTGTCAAAAATTGCCATATTTCAATTATAAAGGTGTTTTTAGAATTCACCCAATCTTCGAAACAAAACTGCATTAAAATAATTTGACTTCCGACTCATCTAAGAAAGATATTAAGGGATATTCTTCGATAAATAGAAAATATAAGGAAAGCATTAAATAGGGTCTACCTTGAAATAAATGGCCATATGTTCGTCAAAAATTGCCCCATTTCAATTATAAAGGTGTTTTTAGAATTCACTCAATCTTTGAAACAAAACTGCATTAAAATAATTTGACTTCCGACTCATCTAAGAAAGATATTAAGGGATATTCTTGATTAACAGAAAATATATGGAAAGCATTAAATAGGGGCTACCTTGAAATAAATGGCCATATCTTCGTCAAAAATTGCCGCATATAAATTTTAAAGGTGTTTTTAGAATTCACGCAATCTTTGAAACAAAACTGCATTAAAATAATTTGACTTCCGACTCATCTAAGAAAGATATTAAGGGATATTCTTCGATAAATAGAAAGTATATGTAAAGCATTAAATAGGGTCTACCTTGAAATAAATGGCCATATCTTCGTCCAAAATTGCCTCATTTTATTTATAAAGATGTTTTTAGAATTCACTTGATCTCTGGAACAAAACTGCATTAAAATAATTTGACTTCCGACTCATCTAAGAAAGATATTAAGGGATAATCTTCGATAAATAGAAAATATATGGAAAGCATTAAATAGGGTCTACCTTGAAATAAATGGCCATATCTTTGTCTCAAATTGCCCCATTTCAATTATAAAGATGTTTTTAGAATTCACTCAATCTTTGGAACAAAACTGCATTAAAATAATTTGACTTCCGACTCATCTAAGAAAGATATTAAGGGATATTCTTCGATTAATAGAAAATATAAGGCAAACATTAAATAGGGTCAACCTTGAGATAAATGGCCATATCTTTGTCTCAAATTGCCCCATTTCAATTATAAAGGTGTTTTTAGAATTCACTCGATCTTTGGAACAAAACTGCATTAAAATAATTTGACTTTCGACTCATCTAAGAAAGATATTAAGGGATATTCTTGATTAACAGAAAATATATGGAAAGCATTAAATAGGGTCTACCTTGAAATAAATGGCCATATCTTCGTCAAAAATTGCCCCATATCAATTATAAAGGTGTTTTAGAATTCACTCAATCTTCGAAACAAAACTGCATTAAAATAATTTGACTTCCGACTCATCTAAGAAAGATATTAAGGGTTATTCTTCGATAAATAGAAAATATATGGAAAGCATTAAATAGGGTCTACCTTGAAATAAATGGCCATATCTTCGTCAAAAATTGCCCCATTTTATTTATAAAGATGTTTTTAGAATTCACTTGATCTTTGGAACAAAACTGCATTAAAATAATTTGACTTCCGACTCATCTAAGAAAGATATTAAGGGTTATTCTTCGATAAATAGAAAATATATGGAAAGCATTAAATAGGGTCTACCTTGAAATAAATGGCCATATCTTCGTAAAAAATTGCCCCATTTCAATTATAAAGGTGTTTTAAGAATTCTTTGGAACAAAACTGCATTAAAATAATTTGACTTCCGACTCATCTAAGAAAGATATTAAGGGATATTCTTCGATTAATAGAAAATATAAGGCAAACATTAAATAGGGTCAACCTTGAAATAAATGGCCATATCTTTGTCTCAAATTGCCCCATTTCAATTATAAAGGTGTTTTAAGAATTCTTTGGAACAAAACTGCATTAAAATAATTTGACTTCCGACTCATCTAAGAAAGATATTAAGGGATATTCTTCGATAAATAGAAAATATAAGGCAAACATTAAATAGGGTCTACCTTGAAATAAATGGCCATATCTTCGTAAAAAATTGCCCCATTTCAATTATAAAGGTGTTTTTAGAATTCACGCAATCTTTGGAACAAAACTGCATTAAAATAATTTGACTTCCGACCCATCTAAGAAAGATATTAAAAGATATTCTTCCATTAATAGAAAATATAAGGCAAACATTAAATAGGGTCTACCTTGAAATAAATGGCCATATCTTTGTCTCAAATTGCCCCATTTCAATTATAAAGGTGTTTTTAGAATTCACTCAATCTTTGGAACAAAACTGCATTAAAATAATTTGACTTCCGACTCATCTAAGAAAGATATTAAGGGATATTCTTGATTAACAGAAAATATATGGTAAGCATTAAATAGGGTCTACCTTGAAATAAATGGCCATATCTTCGTCAAAAATTGCCCCATTTCAATTATAAAGGTGTTTTTAGAATTCGCGCAATTTTTGGAACAAAACTGCATTAAAATAATTTGACTTCCGACTCACCTAAGAAAGATATTAAAAGATATTCTTGATTAACAGAAAATATATGGAAAGCATTAAATAGGGTCTACCTTGAAATAAATGGCCATATCTTCGTCAAAAATTGCCCCCTTTCAATTATAAAGGTGTTTTTAGAATTCGCTCGATCTTTGGAACAAAACTGCATTAAAATAATTTGACTTCCGACTCATCTAAGAAAGATATTAAGGGATATTCTTGATTAACAGAAAATATATGGAAAGCATTAAATAGGGTCTACCTTGAAATAAATGGCCATATCTTCGTCAAAAATTGCCCCATATCAATTATAAAGGTGTTTTAGAATTCACGCAATCTTCGAAACAAAACTGCATTAAAATAATTTGACTTCCGACTCATCTAAGAAAGATATTAAGGGATATTCTTCGATAAATAGAAAATATATGGAAAGCATTAAATAGGGTCTACCTTGAAATAAATGGCCATATCTTCGTCCAAAATTGCCCCATTTTAATTATGAAGGTGTTTTTAGATGTCACGCAATCTTTGAAACAAAACTGCATTAAAATAATTTGACTTCCGACTCATCTAAGAAAGATATTAAGGGATATTCTTCGATAAATAGAAAATATATGGAAAGCATTAAATAGGGTCTACCTTGAAATAAATGGCCATATCTTTTTCAAAAATTGCCATATTTCAATTATAAAGGTGTTTTTAGAATTCACGCAATCTTTGAAACAAAACTGCATTAAAATAATTTGACTTCCGACTCATCTAAGAAAGATATTAAGGGATATTCTTCGATTAATAGAAAATATATGGAAAGCATTAAATAGGGTCAACCTTGAAATAAATGGCCATATGTTCGTCAAAAATTGCCCCATTTCAAATATAAAGGTATTTTTAGAATTCACTCAATCTTTGAAACAAAACTGCATTAAAATAATTTGACTTCCGACTCATCTAAGAAAGATATTAAGGGATATTCTTGATTAACAGAAAATATATGGAAAGCATTAAATAGGGTCTACCTTGAAATAAATGGCCATATCTTCGTCAAAAACTGCCGCATATAAATTTTAAAGGTGTTTTTAGAATTCACGCAATCTTTGAAACAAAACTGCATTAAAATAATTTGACTTCAGACTCATCTAAGAAAGATATTAAGGGATATTCTTCGATTAATAGAAAATATATGGAAAGCTTTAAATAGGGTCAACCTTGAAATAAATGGCCATATGTTCGTCAAAAATTGCCCCATTTCAAATATAAAGGCATTTTTAAAATTGGTTCGATAAATGAAACAAAACTGCATTAAAATAATTTGACTTCAGACTCATCTAAGAAAGATATTAAGGGATATTCTTCGATTAATAGAAAATATACGGAAAGCATTAAATAGGGTCTACCTTGAAATAAATGGCCATATCTTCGTCAAAAATTGCCCCATATCAATTATAAAGGTGTTTTAGAATTCACGCAATCTTCGAAACAAAACTGCATTAAAATAATTTGACTTCCGACTCATCTAAGAAAGATATTAAGGGATATTCTTCGATAAATATAAAATATATGGAAAGCATTAAATAGGGTCTACCTTGAAATAAATGGCCATATCTTCGTCCAAAATTGCCCCATTTTAATTATAAAGGTGTTTTTAGAATTCACGCAATCTTTGAAACAAAACTGCATTAAAATAATTTGACTTCCGACTCATCTAAGAAAGATATTAAGGGATATTCTTCGATAAATAGAAAATATATGGAAAGCATTAAATGGGGTCTACCTTGAAATAAATGGCCATATCTTTGTCAAAAATTGCCACATTTCAATTATAAAGGTGTTTTTAGAATTCACCCAATCTTCGAAACAAAACTGCATTAAAATAATTTGACTTCCGACTCATCTAAGAAAGATATTAAGGGATATTCTTCGATAAATAGAAAATATAAGGAAAGCATTAAATAGGGTCTACCTTGAAATAAATGGCCATATGTTCGTCAAAAATTGCCCCATTTCAATTATAAAGGTGTTTTTAGAATTCACTCAATCTTTGAAACAAAACTGCATTAAAATAATTTGACTTCCGACTCATCTAAGAAAGATATTAAGGGATATTCTTGATTAACAGAAAATATATGGAAAGCATTAAATAGGGTCTACCTTGAAATAAATGGCCATATCTTCGTCAAAAATTGCCGCATATAAATTTTAAAGGTGTTTTTAGAATTCACGCAATCTTTGAAACAAAACTGCATTAAAATAATTTGACTTCCGACTCATCTAAGAAAGATATTAAGGGATATTCTTCGATAAATAGAAAATATATGGAAAGCATTAAATAGGGTCTACCTTGAAATAAATGGCCATATCTTCGTCCAAAATTGCCCCATTTTAATTATGAAGGTGTTTTTAGATGTCACGCAATCTTTGAAACAAAACTGCATTAAAATAATTTGACTTCCGACTCATCTAAGAAAGATATTAAGGGATATTCTTCGATAAATAGAAAATATATGGAAAGCATTAAATAGGGTCTACCTTGAAATAAATGGCCATATCTTTTCAAAAATTGCCATATTTCAATTATAAAGGTGTTTTTAGAATTCACCCAATCTTCGAAACAAAACTGCATTAAAATAATTTGACTTCCGACTCATCTAAGAAAGATATTAAGGGATATTCTTCGATAAATAGAAAATATATGGAAAGCATTAAATAGGGTCTATCTTGAAATAAATGGCCATATGTTCGTCAAAAATTGCCCCATTTCAATTATAAAGGTGTTTTTAGAATTCACTCAATCTTTGAAACAAAACTGCATTAAAATAATTTGACTTCCGACTCATCTAAGAAAGATATTAAGGGATATTCTTGATTAACAGAAAATATATGGAAAGCATTAAATAGGGTCTACCTTGAAATAAATGGCCATATCTTCGTCAAAAACTGCCGCATATAAATTTTAAAGGTGTTTTTAGAATTCACGCAATCTTTGAAACAAAACTGCATTAAAATAATTTGACTTTCGACTCATCTAAGAAAGATATTAAGGGATATTCTTCGATAAATAGAAAGTATATATAAAGCATTAAATAGGGTCTACCTTGAAATAAATGGCCATATGTTCGTCAAAAATTGCCCCATTTCAATTATAAAGGCGTTTTTAGAATTCACTCAATCTTTGAAACAAAACTGCATTAAAATAATTTGACTTCCGACTCATCTAAGAAAGATATTAAGGGATATTCTTCGATAAATAGAAAATATATGGAAAGCATTAAATAGGGTCTACCTTGAAATAAATGGCCATATCTTCGTCAAAAATTGCCCCATATCAATTATAAAGGTGTTTTAGAATTCACGCAATCTTCGAAACAAAACTGCATTAAAATAATTTGACTTCCGACTCATCTAAGAAAGATATTAAGGGATATTCTTCGATAAATATAAAATATATGGAAAGCATTAAATAGGGTCTACCTTGAAATAAATGGCCATATCTTCGTCCAAAATTGCCCCATTTTAATTATAAAGGTGTTTTTAGAATTCACGCAATCTTTGAAACAAAACTGCATTAAAATAATTTGACTTCCGACTCATCTAAGAAAGATATTAAGGGATATTCTTCGATAAATAGAAAATATATGGAAAGCATTAAATGGGGTCTACCTTGAAATAAATGGCCATATCTTTGTCAAAAATTGCCACATTTCAATTATAAAGGTGTTTTTAGAATTCACCCAATCTTCGAAACAAAACTGCATTAAAATAATTTGACTTCCGACTCATCTAAGAAAGATATTAAGGGATATTCTTCGATAAATAGAAAATATAAGGAAAGCATTAAATAGGGTCTACCTTGAAATAAATGGCCATATGTTCGTCAAAAATTGCCCCATTTCAATTATAAAGGTGTTTTTAGAATTCACTCAATCTTTGAAACAAAACTGCATTAAAATAATTTGACTTCCGACTCATCTAAGAAAGATATTAAGGGATATTCTTGATTAACAGAAAATATATGGAAAGCATTAAATAGGGTCTACCTTGAAATAAATGGCCATATCTTCGTCAAAAATTGCCGCATATAAATTTTAAAGGTGTTTTTAGAATTCACGCAATCTTTGAAACAAAACTGCATTAAAATAATTTGACTTCCGACTCATCTAAGAAAGATATTAAGGGATATTCTTCGATAAATAGAAAGTATATGTAAAGCATTAAATAGGGTCTACCTTGAAATAAATGGCCATATCTTCGTCCAAAATTGCCTCATTTTATTTATAAAGATGTTTTTAGAATTCACTTGATCTCTGGAACAAAACTGCATTAAAATAATTTGACTTCCGACTCATCTAAGAAAGATATTAAGGGATAATCTTCGATAAATAGAAAATATATGGAAAGCATTAAATAGGGTCTACCTTGAAATAAATGGCCATATCTTTGTCTCAAATTGCCCCATTTCAATTATAAAGGTGTTTTTAGAATTCACTCGATCTTTGGAACAAAACTGCATTAAAATAATTTGACTTCCGACTCATCTAAGAAAGATATTAAGGGATAATCTTCGATAAATAGAAAATATATGGAAAGCATTAAATAGGGTCTACCTTGAAATAAATGGCCATATCTTCGTCCAAAATTGCCCCATTTTATTTATAAAGATGTTTTTAGAATTCACTTGATCTTTGGAACAAAACTGCATTAAAATAATTTGACTTCCGACTCATCTAAGAAAGATATTAAGGGTTATTCTTCGATAAATAGAAAATATATGGAAAGCATTAAATAGGGTCTACCTTGAAATAAATGGCCATATCTTCGTAAAAAATTGCCCCATTTCAATTATAAAGGTGTTTTAAGAATTCTTTGGAACAAAACTGCATTAAAATAATTTGACTTCCGACTCATCTAAGAAAGATATTAAGGGATATTCTTCGATTAATAGAAAATATAAGGCAAACATTAAATAGGGTCAACCTTGAAATAAATGGCCATATCTTTGTCTCAAATTGCCCCATTTCAATTATAAAGGTGTTTTTAGAATTCACTCGATCTTTGGAACAAAACTGCATTAAAATAATTTGACTTTCGACTCATCTAAGAAAGATATTAAGGGATATTCTTGATTAACAGAAAATATATGGAAAGCATTAAATAGGGTCTACCTTGAAATAAATGGCCATATCTTCGTCAAAAATTGCCCCATATCAATTATAAAGGTGTTTTAGAATTCACTCAATCTTCGAAACAAAACTGCATTAAAATAATTTGACTTCCGACTCATCTAAGAAAGATATTAAGGGTTATTCTTCGATAAATAGAAAATATATGGAAAGCATTAAATAGGGTCTACCTTGCAAATAAATGGCCATATCTTCGTCAAAAATTGCCTCATTTCAATTATAAAGAAGTTTTTAGAATTCACTTAATCCTTGGAACAAAACTGCATTAAAATAATTTGACTTCCGACTCATCTAAGAAAGATATTAAAAGATATTCTTCGATTAATAGAAAATATAAGCCAAACATTAAATAGGGTCAACCTTGAAATAAATGGCCATATATCTGTCTCAAATTGCCCCATTTCAATTATGAAGGTGTTTTTAGAATTCACTCGATCTTTGGAACTAAACTGCATTAAAATAATTTGACTTCCGACTCATCTAAGAAAGATATTAAGGGATATTCTTGATTAACAGAAAATATATGGAAAGCATTAAATAGGGTCTACCTTGAAATAAATGGCCATATCTTCGTCAAAAATTGCCCCATATCAATTATAAAGGTGTTTTAGAATTCACTCAATCTTCGAAACAAAACTGCATTAAAATAATTTTACTTCCGACTCATCTAAGAAAGATATTAAGGGATATTCTTCGATAAATAGAAAATATATGAAAAGCATTAAATAGGGTATACCTTGAAATAAGTGGCCATATCTTCGTCAAAAATTGCCCCATTTCAATTATAAAGGTGTTTTTAGAATTCACTCAATCTTCGAAACAAAACTGCATTAAAATAATTTGACTTCCGACTCATCTAAGAAAGATATTAAGGAATATTCTTGATTATCAGAAATTATATGGAAGCATTAAATAGGGTCTACCTTGAAATAAATGGCCATATCTTCGTCACAAATTGCCCCATTGCAATTATAAAGGTGTTTTTGGAATTCGCGCAATCTTTGGAACAAAACTGCATTAAAATAATTTGACTTCCGACTCATCTAAGAAAGATATTAAGGGATATTCTTCGATAAATAGAAAATATATGGAAAGCATTAAATAGGGTCTACCTTGAAATAAATGGCCATATCTTCGTCAAAAATTGCCCCATTTCAATTATAAAGGTGTTTTTAGAATTCACGCAATCTTTGAAACAAAACTGCATTAAAATAATTTGAATTCCGACTGATCTAAGAAAGATATTAAGGGATATTCTTGATTAACAGAAAAGCTATGGAAAGCATTAAATAGGGTCTACCTTGAAATAAATGGCAATATCTTCGTCAAAAATTGCCCCATTTCAATAATAAAGGTGTTTTTAGAATTCACGCAATCTTTGGAACAAAACTGCGTTAAAATAATTTGACATCCGACTCATCTAAGAAAGATATTAAGGGATATTCTTCGATAAATAGAAAATATATGGAAAGCATTAAATAGGGTCTACCTTGAAATAAATGGCCATATCTTCGTCAAAAATTGCCCCATTTCAAGTATAAAAATGTTTTTAGAATTCACTTGATCTTTGGAACAAAACTGCATTAAAATAATTTGACTTCCGACTCATCTAAGAAAGATATTAAGGGATATTCTTCGATAAATAGAAAAAAAATCGAAAGCATTAAATAGGGTCTACCTTGAAATAAATGGCCATATCTTTGTCTCAAATTGCCCCATTTCAATTATAAAGGTGTTTTTAGAATTCACTCAATCTTTGGAATAAAACTGCATTAAAATAATTTGACTTCCGACTCATCTAAGAAAGATATTAAGGAATATTCTTGATTATCAGAAATTATATGGAAAGCATTAAATAGGGTCTACCTTGAAATAAATGGCCATATCTTCGTCAAAAATTGCCCCATATCAATTATAAAGGTGTTTTAGAATTCACGCAATCTTCGAAACAAAACTGCATTAAAATAATTTGACTTCCGACTCATCTAAGAAAGATATTAAGGGATATTCTTCGATAAATAGAAAATATATGGAAAGCATTAAATAGAGTCTACCTTGAAATAAATGGCCATATCTTCGTCCAAAATTGCCCCATTTTAATTATAAAGGTGTTTTTAGAATTCACGCAATCTTTGAAACAAAACTGCATTAAAATAATTTGACTTCCGACTCATCTAAGAAAGATATTAAGGGATATTCTTCGATAAATAGAAAATATATGGAAAGCATTAAATAGGGTCTACCTTGAAATAAATGGCCATATCTTTGTCAAAAATTGCCACATTTCAATTATAAAGGTGTTTTTAGAATTCACCCAATCTTCGAAACAAAACTGCATTAAAATAATTTGACTTCCGACTCATCTAAGAAAGATATTAAGGGATATTCTTCGATAAATAGAAAATATATGGAAAGCATTAAATAGGGTCTACCTTGAAATAAATGGCCATATGTTCGTCAAAAATTGCCCCATTTCAATTATAAAGGTGTTTTTAGAATTCACTCAATCTTTGAAACAAAACTGCATTAAAATAATTTGACTTCCGACTCATCTAAGAAAGATATTAAGGGATATTCTTGATTAACAGAAAATATATGGAAAGCATTAAATAGGGTCTACCTTGAAATAAATGGCCATATCTTCGTCAAAAATTGCCGCATATAAATTTTAAAGGTGTTTTTAGAATTCACGCAATCTTTGAAACAAAACTGCATTAAAATAATTTGACTTCCGACTCATCTAAGAAAGATATTAAGGGATATTCTTCGATAAATAGAAAGTATATGGAAAGCATTAAATAGGGTCTACCTTGAAATAAATGGCCATATCTTCGTCCAAAATTGCCCCATTTTATTTATAAAGATGTTTTTAGAATTCACTTGATCTCTGGAACAAAACTGTTTTAAAATAATTTGACTTCCGACTCATCTAAGAAAGATATTAAGGGATAATCTTCGATAAATAGAAAATATATGGAAAGCATTAAATAGGGTCTACCTTGAAATAAATGGCCATATCTTCGTCAAAAATTGCCCCATTTCAATTATAAAGATGTTTTTAGAATTCACTCAATCTTTGGAACAAAACTGCATTAAAATAATTTGACTTCCGACTCATCTAAGAAAGATATTAAGGGATAATCTTCGATAAATAGAAAATATATGGAAAGCATTAAATAGGGTCTACCTTGAAATAAATGGCCATATCTTCGTCCAAAATTGCCCCATTTTATTTATAAAGATGTTTTTAGAATTCACTTGATCTTTGGAACAAAACTGTATTAAAATAATTTGACTTCCGACTCATCTAAGAAAGATATTAAGGGATAATCTTCAATAAATAGAAAATATATGGAAAGCATTAAATAGGGTCTACCTTGAAATAAATGGCCATATCTTCGTCAAAAATTGCCCCATTTCAATTATAAAGGTGTTTTTAGAATTCACTCGATCTTTGGAACAAAACTGCATTAAAATAATTTGACTTCCGACTCATCTAAGAAAGATATTAAAAGATATTCTTCGATTAATATAAAATATAAGGCAAACATTAAATAGGGTCAACCTTGAAATAAATGGCCATATCTTTGTCTAAAATTGCCCCATTTCAATTATAAAGATGTTTTTAGAATTCACTCGATCTTTGGAACCAAACTGCATTAAAGTAATTTGACTTCCGACTCATCTAAGAAAGATATTAAGGGATATTCTTGATTAACAGAAAATATATGGAAAGCATTAAATAGGGTCTACCTTGAAATAAATGGCCATATCTTCGTCAAAAATTGCCCCATATCAATTATAAAGGTGTTTTAGAATTCACTCAATCTTCGAAACAAAACTGCATTAAAATAATTTGACTTCCGACTCATCTAAGAAAGATATTAAGGGATATTCTTCGATAAATATAAAATATATGGAAAGCATTAAATAGGGTCTACCTTGAAATAAATGGCCATATCTTCGTCCAAAATTGCCCCATTTTAATTATAAAGGTGGTTTTAGAATTCACGCAATCTTTGAAACAAAACTGCATTAAATAGGGTCTACCTTGAAATAAATGGCCATATCTTCGTCAAAAATTGCCCCATTTCAATTATAAAGAAGTTTTTAGAATTCACGCAATCTTTGGAACAAAACTGCATTAAAATAATTTGACTTCCGACTCATCTAAGAAAGATATTAAGGAATATTCTTGATTATCAGAAATTATATGGAAAGCATTAAATAGGGTCTACCTTGAAATAAATGGCCATATCTTCGTCAAAAATTGCCCCATTTCAATTATAAAGGTGTTTTTAGAATTCACGCAATCTTTGAAACAAAACTGCATTAAAATAATTTGAATTCCGACTGATCTAAGAAAGATATTAAGGGATATTCTTGATTAACAGAAAATATATGGAAAGCATTAAATAGGGTCTACCTTGAAATAAATGGCCATATCTTCGTCAAAAATTGCCCCATTTCAATTATAAAGAAGTTTTTAGAATTCGCGCAATCTTTGGAACAAAACTGCATTAAAATAATTTGACTTCCGACTCATCTAAGAAAGATATTAAGGGATATTCTTCGATAAATAGAAAATATATGGAAAGCATTAAATAGGGTCTACCTTGAAATAAATGGCCATATCTTCGTCAAAAATTGCCCCATTTCAATTATAAAGGTGTTTTTAGAATTCACGCAATCTTTGAAACAAAACTGCATTAAAATAATTTGAATTCCGACTGATCTAAGAAAGATATTAAGGGATATTCTTGATTAACAGAAAATATATGGAAAGCATTAAATAGGGTCTACCTTGAAATAAATGGCCATATCTTCGTCAAAAATTGCCCCATTTCAATTATAAAGAAGTTTTTAGAATTCACGCAATCTTTGGAACAAAACTGCATTAAAATAATTTGACTTCCGACTCATCTAAGAAAGATATTAAGGAATATTCTTGATTATCAGAAATTATATGGAAAGCATTAAATAGGGTCTACCTTGAAATAAATGGCCATATCTTCGTCAAAAATTGCCCCATTTCAATTATAAAGGTGTTTTTAGAATTCACGCAATCTTTGAAACAAAACTGCATTAAAATAATTTGAATTCCGACTGATTTAAGAAAGATATTAAGGGATATTCTTGATTAACAGAAAATATATGGAAAGCATTAAATAGGGTCTACCTTGAAATAAATGGCCATATCTTCGTCAAAAATTGCCCCATTTCAATTATAAAGAAGTTTTTAGAATTCACGCAATCTTTGGAACAAAACTGCATTAAAATAATTTGACTTCCGACTCATCTAAGAAAGATATTAAGGAATATTCTTGATTATCAGAAATTATATGGAAAGCATTAAATAGGGTCTACCTTGAAATAAATGGCCATATCTTCGTCAAAAATTGCCCCACTTCAATTATAAAGGTGTTTTTAGAATTCACCCAATCTTTGAAACAAAACTGCATTAAAATAATTTGAATTCCGACTCATCTAAGAAAGATATTAAGGGATATTCTTTGATAAATAGAAAATATATGGAAAGCATTAAATAGGGTCAACCTTGAAATAAATGGCCATATCTTCGTCAAAAATTGCCCCATATCAATTATAAAGGTGTTTTAGAATTCACTCAATCTTCGAAACAAAACTGCATTAAAATAATTTGACTTCCGACTCATCTAAGAAAGATATTAAGGGATATTCTTCGATAAATAGAAAATATATGGAAAGCATTAAATAGGGTCCACCTTGAAATAAATGGCCATATCTTCGTCAAAAATTGCCCCATTTCAATTATAAAGGTGGTTTTAGAATTCACTTGATCTTTGGAACAAAACTGCATTAAAATAATTTGACTTCCGACTCATCTAAGAAAGATATTAAGGGATATTCTTCGATAAATAGAAAATATATGGAAAGCATTAAATAGGGTCTACCTTGAAATAAATGGCCATATCTTTGTCTCAAATTGCCCCATTTCAATTATAAAGGTGTTTTTAGAATTCACTCAATCTTTGGAATAAAACTGCATTAAAATAATTTGACTTCCGACTCATCTAAGAAAGATATTAAGGAATATTCTTGATTATCAGAAATTATATGGAAAGCATTAAATAGGGTCTACCTTGAAATAAATGGCCATATCTTCGTCAAAAATTGCCCCATATCAATTATAAAGGTGTTTTTAGAATTCACGCAATCTTTGAAACAAAACTGCATTAAAATAATTTGAATTCCGACTGATCTAAGAAAGATATTAAGGGATATTCTTGATTAACAGAAAATATATGGAAAGCATTAAATAGGGTCTACCTTGAAATAAATGGCCATATCTTCGTCAAAAATTGCCCCATTTCAATTATAAAGAAGTTTTTAGAATTCACGCAATCTTTGGAACAAAACTGCATTAAAATAATTTGACATCCGACCCATCTAAGAAAGATATTAAGGGATATTCTTCGATAAATAGAAAATATATGGAAAGCATTAAATAGGGTCTACCTTGAAATAAATGGCCATATCTTCGTCAAAAATTGCCCCATTTCAAGTATAAAAGTGTTTTTAGAATTCACGCAATCTTTGGAACAAAACTGCATTAAAACAATTTGACTTTCGACTCATGTAAGAAAGGTATTAAGGGATATTCTTCGATAAATAGAAAATATATGGAAAGTATAAATAGGGTCTACTGAAATAAATGGCCATATCTTCGTCAAAAATTGCCCCATTTCAATTATAAAGGTGTTTTTAGAATTCACTCAATCTTTGGAATAAAACTGCGTTAAAATAATTTGACTTCCGACTCATCTAAGAAAGATATTAAGGAATATTCTTGATTATCAGAAATTATATGGAAGCATTAAATAGGGTCTACCTTGAAATAAATGGCCATATCTTCGTCAAAAATTGCCCCATTTCAATTATAAAGAAGTGTTTAGAATTCACGCAATCTTTGGGACAAAACTGCATTAAAATAATTTGACATCCGACTCATCTAAGAAAGATATTAAGGGATATTCTTCGATAAATAGAAAATATATGGAAAGCATTAAATAGGGTCTACCTTGAAATAAATGGCCATATCTTCGTCAAAAATTGCCCAATTTCAATTATAAAGGTGTTTTTAGAATTCACTTGATCTTTGGAACAAAACTGCATTAAAATAATTTGACTTCCGACTCATCTAAGAAAGATATTAAGGGATATTCTTCGATAAATAGAAAATATATGGAAAGCATTAAATAGGGTCTACCTTGAAATAAATGGCCATATCTTTGTCAAAAATTGCCATATTTCAATTATAAAGGTGTTTTTAGAATTCACTCAATCTTTGGAATAAAACTGCATTAAAATAATTTGAGTTCCGACTCATCTAAGAAAGATATTAAGGAATATTCTTGATTATCAGAAATTATATGGAAGCATTAAATAGGGTCTACCTTGAAATAAATGGCCATATCTTCGTCAAAAAATGCCCCATTTCAATTATAAAGAAGTTTTTAGAATTCACTTGATCTTTGGAACAAAACTGCATTAAAATAATTTGACTTCCGACTCATCTAAGAAAGATATTAAGGGATATTCTTGATTAACAGAAAATATATGGAAAGCATTAAATAGGGTCTACCTTGAAATAAATGGCCATATCTTCGTAAAAAATTGCCTTATTTCAATTATAAAGGTGTTTTTAGAATTCACTCAATATTTGGAACAAAACCGCATTAAAATAATTTGACTTCCGACTCATCTAAGAAAGATATTAAGGGATATTCTTGATTAACAGAAAATATATGGAAAGCATTAAATAGGGTCTACCTTGAAATAAATGGCCATATCTTCGTCAAAAATTGCCCCATTTCAAATATAAAAATGTTTTTAGAATTCGCTTGATCTTTGGAACAAAACTGCATTAAAATAATTTGACTTCCGACTCATCTAAGAAAGATATTAAGGGATATTCTTGATTAACAGAAAATATATGGAAAGCATTAAATAGGGTCTACCTTGAAATAAATGGCCATATCTTCGTCAAAAATTGCCCCATTTCAATTATAAAGGTGTTTTTAGAATTCGCGCAATCTTTGGAACGAAATTGCATTAAAATAATTTGACTTCCGACTCATTTAAGGAAGATATTAAAGGATATTCTTCGATAAATAGAAAATATATGGAAAGCATTAAATAGGGTCTACCTTGAAATAAATGGCCATATGTTCGTCAAAAATTGCGATATTTCAATTATAAAGGTGTTTTTAGAATTCACTTGATCTTTGAAACAAAATTGCATTAAAAAAATTTGAATTCCGACTGATCTAACAAAGATATTAAGGGATATTCTTGTTTTACAGAAAATATATGGAAAGCATTCAATAGGGTCTACCTTGAAATAAATGGCCATATCTTCGTCAAAAATTGCCCCATTTCAATTATAAAGGTGTTTTTAGAATTTACGCAATCTTTGAAACAAAACTGCATTAAAATAATTTGACTTCCGACTCATTTAAGAAAGATATTAAGGGATATTCTTGATTAACAGAAATTATATGGAAAGCATTAAATAGGGTCTACCTTGAAATAAATGGCCATATCTTCGTCAAAAATTGCCCCATTTCAATTATAAAGGTGTTTTTAGAATTCACTTGATCCCTGGAACAAAACTGCATTAAAATAATTTGACTTCCGACTCATCTAAGAAAGATATTAAGGGATATTCTTCGATAAATAGAAAATATATGGAAAGCATTAAATAGGGTCTACCTTGAAATAAATGGCCATATCTTTGTCAAAAATTGCCATATTTCAATTATAAAGGTGTTTTTAGAATTCACTCAATCTTTGGAATAAAACTGCATTAAAATAATTTGAGTTCCGACTCATCTAAGAAAGATATTAAGGAATATTCTTGATTATCAGAAATTATATGGAAGCATTAAATAGGGTCTACCTTGAAATAAATGGCCATATCTTCGTCAAAAAATGCCCCATTTCAATTATAAAGAAGTTTTTAGAATTCACTTGATCTTTGGAACAAAACTGCATTAAAATAATTTGACTTCCGACTCATCTAAGAAAGATATTAAGGGATATTCTTGATTAACAGAAAATATATGGAAAGCATTAAATAGGGTCTACCTTGAAATAAATGGCCATATCTTCGTAAAAAATTGCCTTATTTCAATTATAAAGGTGTTTTTAGAATTCACGCAATCTTTGGAACAAAACTGCATTAAAATAATTTGACTTCCGACTCATCTAAGAAAGATATTAAGGGATATTCTTGATTAACAGAAAATATATGGAAAGCATTAAATAGGGTCTACCTTGAAATAAATGGCCATATCTTCGTCAAAAATTGCCCCATTTCAATTATAAAGGTGTTTTTAGATTTCGCTTGATCTTTGAAACAAAACTGCATTAAAATAATTTGACTTCCGACTCATCTAAGAAAGATATTAAGGGATATTCTTGATTAACAGAAAATATATGGAAAGCATTAAATAGGGTCTACCTTGAAATAAATGGCCATATCTTCATCTAAAATTGCCCAATTTCAATTATAAAGGTGTTTTTAGAATTCGCGCAATCTTTGGAACGAAATTGCATTAAAATAATTTGACTTCCGACTCATTTAAGGAAGATATTAAGGGATATTCTTCGATAAATAGAAAATATATGGAAAGCATTAAATAGGGTCTACCTTGAAATAAATGGCCATATGTTCGTCAAAAATTGCGATATTTCAATTATAAAGGTGTTTTTAGAATTCACTTGATCTTTGAAACAAAATTGCATTAAAAAAATTTGAATTCCGACTGATCTAACAAAGATATTAAGGGATATTCTTGTTTTACAGAAAATATATGGAAAGCATTCAATAGGGTCTACCTTGAAATAAATGGCCATATCTTCGTCAAAAATTGCCCCATTTCAATTATAAAGGTGTTTTTAGAATTTACGCAATCTTTGAAACAAAACTGCATTAAAATAAATTTGACTTCCGACTCATCTAAGAAAGATATTAAGGGATATTCTTGATTAAAACAGAAAATATATGGAAAGCATTAAATAGGGTCTACCGTGAAATAAATGGCCATATCTTCGTCAAAAATTGCCCCATTTCAATTATAAAGGTGTTTTTAGAATTCACTTGATCCCTGGAACAAAACTGCATTAAAATAATTTGACTTCCGACTCATCTAAGAAAGATATTAAGGGATATTCTTGATTAACAGAAAATATATGGAAAGCATTAAATAGGGTCTTCCTTGAAATAAATGGCCATATCTTCGTCAAAAATTGCCCCATTTCAATAATAAAGGTGTTTTTAGAATTCACTCAATCTTTGGAACAAAACTGCATTAAAATAATTTGACTTCCGACTCATCTAAGAAAGATATTAAGGGATATTCTTCGAAAAATAGAAAATATATGGAAAGCATTAAATAGGGTCTACCTTGAAATAAATGGCCATATCTTCGTCCAAAGTTGGCCCATTTCAATTATAAAGGTGTTTTTAGAATTCACTCAATCTTTGGAACAAAACTGCATTAAAATAATTTGACTTCCGACTCATCTAAGAAAGATATTAAAAGATATTCTTCGAATAATAGAAAATATATGGAAAGCATTAAATAGGGTCTACCTTAAAATAAATGGCCATATCTTCGTCAAAAATTGCCCCATTTCAATTATAAACGTGTTTTTAGAATTCAATTGATCTTTGGAACAAAACTGCATTAAAATAATTTGACTTCCGACTCATCTAAGAAAGATATTAAGATATATTCGTCGATTAATAGAAAATATAAGCCAAACATTAAATAGGGTCAACCTTGAAATAAATGGCCATTTCTTTGTCTCAAATTGCCCCATTTCAATTATAAAGGTGTTTTTAGAATTCACTCAATATTTGGAACAAAACCGCATTAAAATAATTTGACTTCCAACTCATCTAAGAAAGATATTAAGGGATATTGTTGATTAACAGAAAATATATGGAAAGCATTAAATAGGGTCAACCTTGAAATAAATGGCCATATCTTCGTCAAAAATTGCCCCATTTCAATTATAAAGGTGTTTTTAGAATTCACGCAATCTTTGGAACAAAACTGCATTAAAATAATTTGACTTCCGACTCATCTAAGAAAGATATTAAGGGATATTCTTCGATAAATAGAAAATATATGGAAAGCATTAAATAGGGTCTACCTTGAAATAAATGGCCATATCTTCGTAAAAAATTGCCCCATTTCAATTATAAAGGTGTTTTAAGAATTCTTTGGAACAAAACTGCATTAAAATAATTTGACTTCCGACTCATCTAAGAAAGATATTAAGGGATATTCTTGATTAGCAGAAAATATATGGAAAGCATTAAATAGGCTCTACCTTGAAATAAATGGCCATATCTTCGTCAAAAATTGCCCCATTTCAATTATAAAGGTGTTTTTAGAATTCACTCAATCTTTGGAACAAAACTGCATTAAAATAATTTGACTTCCGACTCATCTAAGAAAGATATTAAGGGATATTCTTCGAAAAATAGAAAATATATGGAAAGCATTAAATAGGGTCTACCTTGAAATAAATGGCCATATCTTCGTCCAAAGTTGGCCCATTTCAATTATAAAGGTGTTTTTAGAATTCACTCAATCTTTGGAACAAAACTGCATTAAAATAATTTGACTTCCGACTCATCTAAGAAAGATATTAAAAGATATTCTTCGAATAATAGAAAATATATGGAAAGCATTAAATAGGGTCTACCTTAAAATAAATGGCCATATCTTCGTCAAAAATTGCCCCATTTCAATTATAAACGTGTTTTTAGAATTCAATTGATCTTTGGAACAAAACTGCATTAAAATAATTTGACTTCCGACTCATCTAAGAAAGATATTAAGATATATTCGTCGATTAATAGAAAATATATGGAAAGCATTAAATAGGGTCTACCTTGAAATAAATGGCCATATCTTTGTCAAAAATTGCCATATTTCAATTATAAAGGTGTTTTTAGAATTCACTCAATCTTTGGAATAAAACTGCATTAAAATAATTTGAGTTCCGACTCATCTAAGAAAGATATTAAGGAATATTCTTGATTATCAGAAATTATATGGAAGCATTAAATAGGGTCTACCTTGAAATAAATGGCCATATCTTCGTCAAAAATTGCCCCATTTCAATTATAAAGGTGGTTTTAGAATTCACGCAATCTTTGGAACAAAACTGCATTAAAATAATTTGACTTCCGACTCATCTAAGAAAGATATTAAGGGATATTCTTGATTAACAGAAAATATATGGAAAGCATTAAATAGGGTCTACCTTGAAATAAATGGCCATATCTTCGTCCAAAATTGCCCCATTTCAATTATAAAGGTGTTTTTAGAATTCTCTTGATCTTTGGAACAAAACTGCATTAAAATAATTTGACTTCCGACTCATCTAAGAAAGATATTAAGGGATATTCTTGATTAACAGAAAATATATGGAAAGCATTAAATAGGGTCTTCCTTGAAATAAATGGCCATATCTTCGTCAAAAATTGCCCCATTTCAATTATAAAGGTGTTTTTAGAATTCACTCAATCTTTGGAAAAAAAACTGCATTAAAATAATTTGACTTCCGACTCATCTAAGAAAGATATTAAGGGATATTCTTCGATAAATAGAAAATATATGGAAAGCATTAAATAGGGTCTACCTTGAAATAAATGGCCATATCTTCGTCCAAAATTGCCCCATTTCAATTATAAAGGTGTTTTTAGAATTCACTCGATCTTTGGAACAAAACTGCATTAAAATAATTTGACTTCCGACTCATCTAAGAAAGATATTAAGGGATATTCTTCGATAAATAGAAAATATATGGAAAGCATTAAATAGGGTCAACCTTGAAATAAATGGCCATATCTTCGTCAAAAATTGCCCCATTTCAATTATAAAGATGTTTTTAGAATTCGCTCGACCTTTGGAACAAAACTTCATTAAAATAATTTGACTTCCGACTCATCTAAAAAAGATATTAAGGGATATTCTTCGATAAATAGAAAATATATGGAAAGCATTAAATAGGCTCTACCTTGAAATACATGGCCATATCTTCGTCAAAAATTGCCCCATTTCAATTATAAAGGTGTTTTTAGAATTCACTTGATCTTTGAAACAAAACTGCATTAAAATAATTTGACTTCCGACTCATCTAAGAAAGATATTAAAAGATATTCTTCGAATAATAGAAAATATATGGAAAGCATTAAATAGGGTCTACCTTGAAATAAATGGCCATATCTTCGTCAAAAATTGCCCCATTTCAATTAAAAAGGTGTTTTTAGAATTCAATCAATCTTTGGAACAAAACTGCATTAAATAAATTTGACTTCCGACTCATCTAAGAAAGATATTTAGAGATATTCGTCGATTATTGGAAAATATAAGCCAAACATTAAATAGGGTCAACCTTGAAATAAATGGCCATATCTTTGTCTCAAATTGCCCCATTTCAATTATAAAGGTGTTTTTAGAATTCACTCAATATTTGGAACAAAACCGCATTAAAATAATTTGACTTCCGACTCATCTAAGAAATATATTGAGGGATATTGTTGATTAACAGAAAATATATGGAAAGCATTAAATAGGGTCTACCTTGAATTTAATGGCCATATCTTCGTCAAAAATTGCCCCATTTCAATTATAAAGATGTTTTTAGAATTCGCTCGATCTTTGGAACAAAACTGCATTAAAATAATTTGACTTCCGACTCATCTAAGAAAGATATTAAGGGATATTCTTCGATAAATAGAAAATATATGGAAAGCATTAAATTGCTGACAATTATTGGCGAAGATACATCCGTTTGAATTTGGAAACAGAAACTTAAAACGTCAATTTCTCGAAATGACTTTGAGACTACATATTTTCAGCTTTTGATACAGAGTCAAAATATATAAAAAGGGCTTCATAATGTTGAAAGAAATTCTAACTTCTGACAATTATTGGCGAAGATACATCCGTTTGAATTTGGAAACAGAAACTTAAAACGTCAATTTCGCGAAATGACTTCGAGACTACATATTTTCAGCTTTTGATGCAGAATCAAAATATATAAAAAGGGCTTCATAATGTTGAAAGAAATTCTAACTTCTGACAATTATTGGCGAAGATACATCCGTTTGAATTTGGAAACAGAAACTTAAAACGTCAATTTCTCGAAATGACTTCGAGACTACATATTTTCAGCTTTTGATGCAGAGTCAAAATATATAAAAAGGGCTTCATAATATTGAAAGAAATTCTAACTTCTGACAATTATTGGCGAAGATACATCCGTTTGAATTTGGAAACAGAAACTTAAAACGTCAATTTCTCGAAATGACTTCGAGACTACATATTTTCAGCTTTTGATGCAGAGTCAAAATATATAAAATGGGCTTCATAATGTTGAAAGAAATTCTAACTTCTGACAATTATTGGCGAAGATACATCCGTTTGAATTTGGAAACAGAAACTTAAAACGTCAATTTCTCGAAATGACTTCGAGACTACATATTTTCAGCTTTTGATGCAGAATCAAAATATATAAAAAGGGCTTCATAATGTTGAAAGAAATTCTAACTTCTGACAATTATTGGCGAAGATACATCCGTTTGAATTTGGAAACAGAAACTTAAAACGTCGATTTTTGGAAATGACTTCAAGACTACATATTTTCAGCTTTTGATGCAGAATCAAAATATGTAAAAAGGGCTTCATAATGTTGAAAGAAATTCTAACTGCTGACAATTATTGGCGAAGATACATCCGTTTGAATTTGGAAACCGAAACTTAAAACGTCAATTTCTCGAAATGACTTCGCGACTACATATTTTCAGCTTTTGATGCAGAGTCAAAATATATAAAAAGGGCTTCATAATGTTGAAAGAAATTCTGACTTCTGACAATTATTGGCGAAGATACATCCGTTTGAATTTGGAAACCGAAACTTAAAACGTCAATTTCTCGAAATGACTTCGCGACTACATATTTTCAGCTTTTGATGCAGAATCAAAATATATAAAAAGGGGTTTATAATGTTGCAAGAAATTCTAACTTCTGACAATTATTGGCGAAGATACATCCGTTTGAATTTGGAAACAGAAACTTAAAACGTCAATTTCTCGAAATGACTTCGAGACTACATATTTTCAGCTTTTGATGCAGAATCAAAATATATAAAAAGGGCTTCATAATGTTGAAAGAAATTCTAACTTCTGACAATTATTGGCGAAGATTCATCCGTTTGAATTTGGAAACAGAAACTTAAAACGTCAATTTCTCGAAAGGATTTTGAGACTACATATTTTCAGCTTTTGATGCAGAGTCAAAATATATAAAAAGGGCTTCATAATGTTGAAAGAAATTCTAACTTCTGACAATTATTGGCGAAGATACATCCGTTTGAATTTGGAAACAGAAACTTAAAACGTCAATTTCTCGAAATGACTTCGAGACTACATATTTTCAGCTTTTGATGCAGAATCAAAATATATAAAAAGGGCTTCATAATGTTGAAAGAAATTCTAACTTCTGACAATTATTGGCGATAATACATCCGTTTGAATTTGGAAATAGAAACTTAAAACGTCAATTTCTCGAAATGACTTCAAGACTACATATTTTCAGCTTTTGATGCAGGGTTAAAATATATAAAAAGGGCTTCATAATGTTGAAAGAAATTCTAACTTCTGACAATTATTGGCGAAGATACATCCGTTTGAATTTGGAAACAGAAACTTTAAACGTCGATTTCTCGAAATGACTTCGAGACTACATATTTTCAGCTTTTGATGCAGAATCAAAATATATAAAAAGGGCTTCATAATGTTGAAAGAAATTCTAACTGCTGACAATTATTGGCGAAGATACATCCGTTTGAATTTGGAAACCGAAACTTAAAACGTCAATTTCTCGAAATGACTTCGCGACTACATATTTTCAGCTTTTGATGCAGAGTCAAAATATATAAAAAGGGCTTCATAATGTTGAAAGAAATTCTAACTTCTGCCAATTATTGGCGAAGATACATCCATTTGAATTTGGAAACAGAAACTTAAAACGTCAATTTCTCGAAATGACTTCGCGACTACATATTTTCAGCTTTTGATGCAGGATCAAAATATATAAAAAGGGCTTCATAATGTTGAAAGAAATTCTAACTTCTGACAATTATTGGGGAAGATACATCCGTTTGAATTTGGAAACAGAAATTTAAAACGTCAATTTCTCGAAATGACTTCGAGACTACATATTTTCAGCTTTTGATGCAGAATCAAAATATATAAAAAGGGCTTCATAATGTTGAAAGAAATTCTAACTTCTGACAATTATTGGCGAAGATACATCCGTTTGAATTTGGAAACAGAAACTTAAAACGTCGATTTCTCGAAATGACTTCAAGACTACATATTTTCAGCTTTTGATGCAGAATCAAGATATGTAAAAAGGGCTTCATAATGTTGAAAGAAATTCTAACTGCTGACAATTTTTGGCGAAGATACATCCGTTTGAATTTGGAAACCGAAACTTAAAACGTCAATTTCTCGAAATGACTTCGCGACTACATATTTTCAGCTTTTGATGCAGAGTCAAAATATATAAGAAGGGCTTCATAATGTTGAAAGAAATTCTGATTTCTGACAATTATTGGCGAAGATACATCCGTTTGAATTTGGAAAAATAAACTTAAAACGCCAATATCTCGAAATGACTTCGAGACTACTTATTTTCAGCTTTTGATGCAGAATTAAAATATATAAAAAGGGGTTTATAATGTTGCAAAAAATTCTAACTTCTGACAATTATTGGCGAAGATACATCCGTTTGAATTTGGAAACAGAAACTTAAAACGTCAATTTCTCGAAATGACTTCGAGACTACATATTTTCAGCTTTTGATGCAGAGTCAAGATATGTAAAAAGGGCTTCATAATGTTGAAAGAAATTCTAACTGCTGACAATTTTTGGCGAAGATACATCCGTTTGAATTTGGAAACCGAAACTTAAAACGTCAATTTCTCGAAATGACTTCGCGACTACATATTTTCAGCTTTTGATGCAGAGTCAAAATATATAAGAAGGGCTTCATAATGTTGAAAGAAATTCTGATTTCTGACAATTATTGGCGAAGATACATCCGTTTGAATTTGGAAAAATAAACTTAAAACGCCAATATCTCGAAATGACTTCGAGACTACTTATTTTCAGCTTTTGATGCAGAATCAAAATATATAAAAAGGGGTTTATAATGTTGCAAGAAATTCTAACTTCTGACAATTATTGGCGAAGATACATCCGTTTGAATTTGGAAACAGAAACTTAAAACGTCAATTTCTCGAAATGACTTCGAGACTACATATTTTCAGCTTTTGATGCAGAATCAAAATATATAAAAAGGGCTTCATAATGTTGAAAGAAATTCTAACTTCTGACAATTATTGGCGAAGATACATCCGTTTGAATTTGGAAACAGAAACTTAAAACGTCGATTTCTCGAAATGACTTCAAGACTACATATTTTCAGCTTTTGATGCAGAATCAAGATATGTAAAAAGGGCTTCATAATGTTGAAAGAAATTCTAACTTCTGACAATTATTGGCGAAGATACATACGTTTGAATTTGGAAACAGAAACTTAAAACGTCAATTTCGCGAAATGACTTCGAGACTACATATTTTCAGCTTTTGATGCAGAGTCAAAATATATAAGAAGGGCTTCATAATGTTGAAAGAAATTCTAACTTCTGACAATTATTGGCGAAGATACATCCGTTTGAATTTGGAAACAGAAACTTAAAACGTCAATTTCTCGAAATGACTTCGAGACTACATATTTTCAGCTTTTGATGCAGAGTCAAAATATATAAAAAGGGCTTCATAATGTTGAAAGAAATTCTAACTTCTGACAATTATTGGCGAAGATACATCCGTTTGAATTTGGAAACAGAAACTTAAAACGTCAATTTCTCGAAATGACTTCAAGACTACATATTTTCAGCTTTTGATGCAGAATCAAGATATGTAAAAAGGGCTTCATAATGTTGAAAGAAATTCTAACTGCTGACAATTTTTGGCGAAGATACATCCGTTTGAATTTGGAAACAGAAACTTAAAACGTCAATTTCTCGAAATGACTTCGAGACTACATATTTTCAGCTTTTGATGCAGAGTCAAAATATATAAAAAGGGCTTCATAATGTTGAAAGAAATTCTAACTTCTGTCAATTATTGGCGAAGATACATCCGTTTGAATTTGGAAACAGAAACTTAAAACGTCAATTTTCTCGAAAATGACTTCGCGACTACATATTTTCAGCTTTTTGATGCAGAGTCAAAATATATAAAAAGGGCTTCATAATGTTGAAAGAAATTCTGATTTCTGACAATTATTGGCGAAGATACATCCGTTTGAATTTGGAAAAATAAACTTAAAACGCCAATATCTCGAAATGACTTCGAGACTACTTATTTTCAGCTTTTGATGCAGAATTAAAATATATAAAAAGGGGTTTATAATGTTGCAAAAAATTCTAACTTCTGACAATTATTGGCGAAGATACATCCGTTTGAATTTGGAAACAGAAACTTAAAACGTCAATTTCTCGAAATGACTTCGAGACTACATATTTTCAGCTTTTGATGCAGAGTCAAAATATATAAAAAGGGCTTCATAATGTTGAAAGAAATTCTAACTTCTGTCAATTATTGGCGATGATACATCCGTTTGAATTTGGAAACAGAAACTTAAAGCGTCAATTTCTCGAAATGACTTCGCGACTACATATTTTCAGCTTTTGATGCAGAGTCAAAATATATAAAAAGGGCTTCATAATGTTGAAAGAAATTCTGACTTCTGCCAATTATTGACGAAGATACATCCGCTTGAATTTGGAAACCGAAACTTAAAACGTCAATTTCTCGAAATGACTTCGAGACTACATATTTTCAGCTTTTGATGCAGAATCAAAATATATAAAAAGGGCTTCATAATGTTGAAAGAAATTCCAACTTCTGACAATTATTGGCGAAGATCCATCCGTTTGAATTTGGAAACAGAAACTTAAAACGTCAATTTCGCGAAATGACTTCGAGACTACATATTTTCAGCTTTTGATGCAGAATCAAAATATATAAAAAGGGCTTCATAATGTTGAAAGAAATTCTAACTTCTGACAATTATTGGCGAAGATACATCCATTTGAATTTGGAAACAGAAACTTAAAACGTCAATTTCTCGAAATGACTTCGAGACTACATATTTTCAGCTTTTGATGCAGAATCAAAATATATAAAAAGGGCCTCATAATGTTGAAAGAAATTCTAACTTCTGACAATTATTGGCGAAGATACATCCGTTTGAACTTGGAAACCGAAACTTAAAACGTCAATTTCTCGAAATGACTTCGCGACTACATATTTTCAGCTTTTGATGCAGAGTCAAAATATATGAAAAGGGCTTCATAATGTTGAAAGAAATTCTAACTTCTGACAATTATTGGCGAAGATACATCCGTTTGAATTTGGAAACAGAAACTTAAAACGTCGATTTTTGGAAATGACTTCAAGACTACATATTTTCAGCTTTTGATGCAGAATCAAAATATGTAAAAAGGGCTTCATAATGTTGAAAGAAATTCTAACTGCTGACAATTATTGGCGAAGATACATCCGTTTGAATTTGGAAACCGAAACTTAAAACGTCAATTTCTCGAAATGACTTCGCGACTACATATTTTCAGCTTTTGATGCAGAGTCAAAATATATAAAAAGGGCTTCATAATGTTGAAAGAAATTCTGACTTCTGACAATTATTGGCGAAGATACATCCGTTTGAATTTGGAAACCGAAACTTAAAACGTCAATTTCTCGAAATGACTTCGCGACTACATATTTTCAGCTTTTGATGCAGAATCAAAATATATAAAAAGGGGTTTATAATGTTGCAAGAAATTCTAACTTCTGACAATTATTGGCGAAGATACATCCGTTTGAATTTGGAAACAGAAACTTAAAACGTCAATTTCTCGAAATGACTTCGAGACTACATATTTTCAGCTTTTGATGCAGAATCAAAATATATAAAAAGGGCTTCATAATGTTGAAAGAAATTCTAACTTCTGACAATTATTGGCGAAGATTCATCCGTTTGAATTTGGAAACAGAAACTTAAAACGTCAATTTCTCGAAAGGATTTTGAGACTACATATTTTCAGCTTTTGATGCAGAGTCAAAATATATAAAAAGGGCTTCATAATGTTGAAAGAAATTCTAACTTCTGACAATTATTGGCGAAGATACATCCGTTTGAATTTGGAAACAGAAACTTAAAACGTCAATTTCTCGAAATGACTTCGAGACTACATATTTTCAGCTTTTGATGCAGAATCAAAATATATAAAAAGGGCTTCATAATGTTGAAAGAAATTCTAACTTCTGACAATTATTGGCGATAATACATCCGTTTGAATTTGGAAATAGAAACTTAAAACGTCAATTTCTCGAAATGACTTCAAGACTACATATTTTCAGCTTTTGATGCAGGGTTAAAATATATAAAAAGGGCTTCATAATGTTGAAAGAAATTCTAACTTCTGACAATTATTGGCGAAGATACATCCGTTTGAATTTGGAAACAGAAACTTTAAACGTCGATTTCTCGAAATGACTTCGAGACTACATATTTTCAGCTTTTGATGCAGAATCAAAATATATAAAAAGGGCTTCATAATGTTGAAAGAAATTCTAACTGCTGACAATTATTGGCGAAGATACATCCGTTTGAATTTGGAAACCGAAACTTAAAACGTCAATTTCTCGAAATGACTTCGCGACTACATATTTTCAGCTTTTGATGCAGAGTCAAAATATATAAAAAGGGCTTCATAATGTTGAAAGAAATTCTAACTTCTGCCAATTATTGGCGAAGATACATCCATTTGAATTTGGAAACAGAAACTTAAAACGTCAATTTCTCGAAATGACTTCGCGACTACATATTTTCAGCTTTTGATGCAGGATCAAAATATATAAAAAGGGCTTCATAATGTTGAAAGAAATTCTAACTTCTGACAATTATTGGGGAAGATACATCCGTTTGAATTTGGAAACAGAAATTTAAAACGTCAATTTCTCGAAATGACTTCGAGACTACATATTTTCAGCTTTTGATGCAGAATCAAAATATATAAAAAGGGCTTCATAATGTTGAAAGAAATTCTAACTTCTGACAATTATTGGCGAAGATACATCCGTTTGAATTTGGAAACAGAAACTTAAAACGTCGATTTCTCGAAATGACTTCAAGACTACATATTTTCAGCTTTTGATGCAGAATCAAGATATGTAAAAAGGGCTTCATAATGTTAAAAGAAATTCTAACTGCTGACAATTTTTGGCGAAGATACATCCGTTTGAATTTGGAAACCGAAACTTAAAACGTCAATTTCTCGAAATGACTTCGCGACTACATATTTTCAGCTTTTGATGCAGAGTCAAAATATATAAAAAGGGCTTCATAATGTTGAAAGAAATTCTAACTTCTGACAATTATTGGCGAAGATACATCCGTTTGAATTTGGAAAAATAAACTTAAAACGTCAATTTCTCGAAATGACTTCGAGACTACTTATTTTCAGCTTTTGATGCAGAATTAAAATATATAAAAAGGGGTTTATAATGTTGCAAAAAATTCTAACTTCTGACAATTATTGGCGAAGATACATCCGTTTGAATTTGGAAACAGAAACTTAAAACGTCAATTTCTCGAAATGACTTCGAGACTACATATTTTCAGCTTTTGATGCAGAGTCAAAATATATAAAAAGGGCTTCATAATGTTGAAAGAAATTCTAACTTCTGTCAATTATTGGCGAAGATACATCCGTTTGAATTTGGAAACAGAAACTTAAAACGTCAATTTTCTCGAAAATGACTTCGCGACTACATATTTTCAGCTTTTTGATGCAGAGTCAAAATATATAAAAAGGGCTTCATAATGTTGAAAGAAATTCTGATTTCTGACAATTATTGGCGAAGATACATCCGTTTGAATTTGGAAAAATAAACTTAAAACGCCAATATCTCGAAATGACTTCGAGACTACTTATTTTCAGCTTTTGATGCAGAATTAAAATATATAAAAAGGGGTTTATAATGTTGCAAAGAAATTCTAACTTCTGACAATTATTGGCGAAGATACATCCGTTTGAATTTGGAAACAGAAACTTAAAACGTCAATTTCTCGAAATGACTTCGAGACTACATATTTTCAGCTTTTGATGCAGAATCAAAATATATAAAAAGGGCTTCATAATGTTGAAAGAAATTCTAACTTCTGACAATTATTGGCGAAGATACATCCGTTTGAATTTGGAAACAGAAACTTAAAACGTCGATTTCTCGAAATGACTTCAAGACTACATATTTTCAGCTTTTGATGCAGAATCAAGATATGTAAAAAGGGCTTCATAATGTTGAAAGAAATTCTAACTTCTGACAATTATTGGCGAAGATACATACGTTTGAATTTGGAAACAGAAACTTAAAACGTCAATTTCGCGAAATGACTTCGAGACTACATATTTTCAGCTTTTGATGCAGAGTCAAAATATATAAAAAGGGCTTCATAATGTTGAAAGAAATTCTAACTTCTGACAATTATTGGCGAAGATACATCCGTTTGAATTTGGAAACAGAAACTTAAAACGTCAATTTCTCGAAATGACTTCGCGACTACATATTTTCAGCTTTTGATGCAGAGTCAAAATATATAAAAAGGGCTTCATAATGTTGAAAGAAATTCTAACTTCTGACAATTATTGGCGAAGATACATCCGTTTGAATTTGGAAACAGAAACTTAAAACGTCAATTTCTCGAAATGACTTCAAGACTACATATTTTCAGCTTTTGATGCAGAATCAAGATATGTAAAAAGGGCTTCATAATGTTGAAAGAAATTCTAACTGCTGACAATTTTTGGCGAAGATACATCCGTTTGAATTTGGAAACCGAAACTTAAAACGTCAATTTCTCGAAATGACTTCGCGACTACATATTTTCAGCTTTTGATGCAGAGTCAAAATATATAAAAAGGGCTTCATAATGTTGAAAGAAATTCTAACTTCTGACAATTATTGGCGAAGATACATCCGTTTGAATTTGGAAACAGAAACTTAAAACGTCAATTTCTCGAAATGACTTCGAGACTACATATTTTCAGCTTTTGATGCAGAGTCAAAATATATAAAAAGGGCTTCATAATGTTGAAAGAAATTCTAAAAAAAAAAAAACTTCTGACAATTATTGGCGAAGATACATCCGTTTGAATTTGGAAACAGAAACTTAAAACGTCAATTTCTCGAAATGACTTCGAGACTACATATTTTCAGCTTTTGATGCAGAGTCAAAATATATAAAAAGGGCTTCATAATGTTGAAAGAAATTCTAACTTCTGTCAATTATTGGCGAAGATACATCCGTTTGAATTTGGAAACAGAAACTTAAAACGTCAATTTCTCGAAATGACTTCGCGACTACATATTTTCAGCTTTTGATGCAGAGTCAAAATATATAAAAAGGGCTTCATAATGTTGAAAGAAATTCTGACTTCTGCCAATTATTGACGAAGATACATCCGTTTGAATTTGGAAACCGAAACTTAAAACGTCAATTTCTCGAAATGACTTCAAGACTACATATTTTCAGCTTTTGATGCAGAGTCAAAATATATAAAAAGGGCTTCATAATGTTGAAAGAAATTCTAACTTCTGACAATTATTGGCGAAGATACATCCGTTTGAATTTGGAAACAGAAACTTAAAACGTCAATTTCGCGAAATGACTTCGAGACTACATATTTTCAGCTTTTGATGCAGAATCAAAATATATAAAAAGGGCTTCATAATGTTGAAAGAAATTCTAACTTCTGACAATTATTGGCGAAGATACATCCGTTTGAATTTGGAAACAGAAACTTAAAACGTCAATTTCTCGAAATGACTTCGAGACTACATATTTTCAGCTTTTGATGCAGAATCAAAATATATAAAAAGGGCTTCATAATGTTGAAAGAAATTCTAACTGCTGACAATTATTGGCGAAGATACATCCGTTTGAATTTGGAAACAGAAACTTAAAACGTCAATTTCTCGAAATGACTTCGAGACAACATATTTTCAGCTTTTGATGCAGAGTCAAAATATATGAAAAGGGCTTCATAATGTTGAAAGAAATTCTGACTTCTGACAATTATTGGCGAAGATACATCCGTTTGAATTTGGAAACAGAAACTTAAAACGTCAATTTCTCGAAATGACTTCGAGACTACATATTTTCAGCTTTTGATGCAGAATCAAAATATATAAAAAGGGCTTCATAATGTTGAAAGAAATTCTAACTTCTGACAATTATTGGCGAAGATACATCCGTTTGAATTTGGAAACAGAAACTTAAAACGTCAATTTCTCGAAATGACCTTGAGACTACATATTTTCAGCTTTTGATGCAGAGTCAAAATATATAAAAAGGGCTTCATAATGTTGAAAGAAATTCTAACTTCTGACAATTATTGGCGAAGATACATCCGTTTGAATTTGGGAAACAGAAACTTAAAACGTCAATTTCTCGAAATGACTTCGAGACTACATATTCTTCAGCTTTTGATGCAGAGTCAAAATATATAAAAATGGCTTCATAATGTTGAAAGAAATTCTAACTTCTGATAATTATTGGCGAAGATACATCCGTTTGAATTTGGAAACAGAAACTTAAAACGTCAATTTCTCGAAATGACTTCGAGACTACATATTTTCAGCTTTTGATGCAGAGTCAAAATATATAAAAAGGGCTTCATAATGTTGAAAGAAATTCTAACTTCTGACAATTATTGGCGAAGATCCATCCGTTTGAATTTGGAAACAGAAACTTAAAACGTCAATTTCGCGAAATGACTTCGAGACTACATATTTTCAGCTTTTGATGCAGAATCAAAATATATAAAAAGGGCTTCATAATGTTGAAAGAAATTCTAACTTCTGACAATTATTGGCGAAGATACATCCATTTGAATTTGGAAACAGAAACTTAAAACGTCAATTTCTCGAAATGACTTCGAGACTACATATTTTCAGCTTTTGATGCAGAGTCAAAATATAGGAAAAGGGCTTCATAATGTTGAAAGAAATTCTAACTTCTGACAATTATTGGCGAAGATACATCCGTTTGAATTTGGAAACAGAAACTTAAAACGTCAATTTCTCGAAATGACTTCGAGACTACATATTTTCAGCTTTTGATGCATAGTCAAAATATATAAAAAGGGCTTCATAATGTTGAAAGAAATTCTAACTTCTGTCAATTATTGGCGAAGATACATCCGTTTGAATTTGGAAACAGAAACTTAAAACGTCAATTTCTCGAAATGACTTCGAGACTACATATTTTCAGCTTTTGATGCAGAATCAAAATATATAAAAAGGGCTTCATAATGTTGAAAGAAATTCTAACTGCTGACAATTATTGGCGAAGATACATTCGGTTGAATTTGGAAACCGAAACTTAAAACGTCAATTTCTCGAAATGACTTCGCGACTACATATTTTCAGCTTTTGATGCAGAGTCAAAATATATAAAAAGGGCTTCATAATGTTGAAAGAAATTTTGACTTCTGACAATTATTGGCGAAGATACATCCGTTTGAATTTGGAAACAGAAACTTAAACCGTCAATATCTCGAAATGACTTCGAGACTACATATTTCCAGCTTTTGATGCAGAATCAAAATATATAAAAAGGGCTTCATAATGTTGAAAGAAATTCTAACTTCTGACAATTATTGGCGAAGATACATCCGTTTGAATTTGGAAACAGAAACTTAAAACGTCAATTTCTCGAAATGACTTCGAGACTACATATTTTCAGCTTTTGATGCAGAGTCAAAATATATGAAAAGGGATTCATAATGTTGAAAGAAATTCTAACTTCTGACAATTATTGGCGAAGATACATCCGTTTGAATTTGGAAACAGAAACTTAAAACGTCGATTTCTCGAAATGACTTCGAGACTACATATTTCCAGCTTTTGATGCAGAGTCAAAATATATAAAAAGGGCTTCATAATGTTGAAAGAAATTCTAACTTCTGATAATTATTGGCGAAGATACATCCGTTTGAATTTGGAAACAGAAACTTAAAACGTCAATTTCTCGAAATGACTTCGAGACTACATATTTTCAGCTTTTGATGCAGAGTCAAAATATATAAAAAGGGCTTCATAATGTTGAAAGAAATTCTAACTGCTGACAATTATTGGCGAAGATACATCCGTTTGAATTTGGAAACCGAAACTTACAACGTCAATTTCTCGAAATGACTTCGCGACTACATATTTTCAGCTTTTGATGCAGAGTCAAAATATATATAAAAGGGCTTCATAATGTTGAAAGAAATTCTGACTTCTGCCAATTATTGACGAAGATACATCCGTTTGAATTTGGAAACAGAAACTTAAAACGTCAATTTCTCGAAATGACTTCAAGACTACATATTTTCAGCTTTTGATGCGGAGTCAAAATATATAAAAAGGGCTTCATAATGTTGAAAGAAATTCTAACTTCTGACAATTATTGGCGAAGATCCATCCGTTTTAATTTGGAAACAGAAACTTAAAACGTCAATTTCGCGAAATGACTTCGAGACTACATATTTTCAGCTTTTGATGCAGAATCAAAATATATAAAAAGGGCTTCATAATGTTGAAAGAAATTCTAACTTCTGACAATTATTGGCGAAGATACATCCATTTGAATTTGGAAACAGAAACTTAAAACGTCAATTTCTCGAAATGACTTCGAGACTACATATTTTCAGCTTTTGATGCAGAGTCAAAATATAGGAAAAGGGCTTCATAATGTTGAAAGAAATTCTAACTTCTGACAATTATTGGCGAAGATACATCCGTTTGAATTTGGAAACAGAAACTTAAAACGTCAATTTCTCGAAATGACTTCGAGACTACATATTTTCAGCTTTTGATGCATAGTCAAAATATATAAAAAGGGCTTCATAATGTTGAAAGAAATTCTAACTTCTGTCAATTATTGGCGAAGATACATCCGTTTGAATTTGGAAACAGAAACTTAAAACGTCAATTTCTCGAAATGACTTCGCGACTACATATTTTCAGCTTTTGATGCAGAGTCATAATATATAAAAAGGGCTTCATAATGTTGAAAGAAATTCTGACTTCTGCCAATTATTGGCGAAGAGACATCCGTTTGAATTTGGAAACAGAAACTTAAAACGTCAATTTCTCGAAATGACTTCGAAACTACATATTTTCAGCTTTTGATGCATAGTCAAAATATATAAAAAGGGGTTTATAATGTTACAAGAAATTCTAACTTCTGACAATTATTGGCGAAGATACATCCGTTTGAATTTGGAAACAGAAACTTAAAACGTCAATTTCTCGAAATGACTTCGAGACTACATATTTTCAGCTTTTGAAGCAGAATCAAAATATATAAAAAGGGCTTCATAATGTTGAAAGAAATTCTAACTTCTGACAATTATTGGCGAAGATACATCCGTTTGAATTTGGAAACAGAAACTTAAGACGTCAATTTCTCGAAATGACTTCGAGACTACATATTTTCAGCTTTTGATGCAGAATCAAAATATATAAAAAGGGCTTCATAATGTTGAAAGAAATTCTAACTTCTGACAATTATTGGCGAAGATACATCCATTTGAATTTGGAAACAGAAACTTAAAACGTCAATTTCTCGAAATGACTTCGAGACTACATATTTTCAGCTTTTGATGCAGAGTCAAAATATATAAAAAGGGCTTCATAATGTTGAAAGAAATTCTAACTTCTGACAATTATTGGCGAAGATACATCCGTTTGAATTTGGAAACAGAAACTTAAAACGTCAATTTCTCGAAATGACTTCGAGACTACATATTTTCAGCTTTTGATGCAGAATCAAAATATATAAAAAGGGCTTCATAATGTTGAAAGAAATTCTAACTTCTGACAATTATTGGCGAAGATACATCCGTTTGAATTTGGGAAAAGAAACTTAAAACGTCAATTTCTCGAAATGACTTCGAGACTACATATTTTCAGCTTTTGATGCAGAGTCAAAATATATAAAAAGGGCTTCATAATGTTGAAAGAAATTCTAACTTCTGACAATTATTGGCGAAGATACATCCGTTTGAATTTGGAAACCGAAACTTAAAACGTCAATTTCTCGAAATGACTTCGCGACTACATATTTTCAGCTTTTGATGCAGAGTCAAAATATATAAAAAGGGCTTCATAATGTTGAAAGAAATTCTAACTTCTGACAATTATTGGCGAAGATACATCCGTTTGAATTTGGAAACAGAAACTTAAAACGTCAATTTCTCGAAATGACTTCGAGACTACATATTTTCAGCTTTTGATGCAGAGTCAAAATATATAAAAAGGGCTTCATAATGTTGAAAGAAATTCTAACTTCTGACAATTATTGGCGAAGATACATCCGTTTGAATTTGGAAACAGAAATTTAAAACGTCAATTTCTCGAAATGACTTCGAGACTACATATTTTCAGCTTTTGATGCAGAATCAAAATATATAAAAAGGGCTTCATAATGTTGAAAGAAATTCTAACTTCTGACAATTATTGGCGAAGATACATCCGTTTGAATTTGGAAACCGAAACTTAAAACGTCAATTTCTCGAAATGACTTCGCGACTACATATTTTCAGCTTTTGATGCAGAGTCAAAATATATAAAAAGGGCTTCATTATGTTGAAAGAAATTCTAACTTCTGACAATTATTGGCGAAGATCCATCCGTTTGAATTTGGAAACAGAAACTTAAAACGTCAATTTCTCGAAATGACTTCGAGACTACATATTTTCAGCTTTTGATGCAGAGTCAAAATATATGAAAAGGGCTTCATAATGTTGAAAGAAATTCTAACTTCTGACAATTATTGGCGAAGATACATCCGTTTGAATTTGGAAACAGAAACTTAAAACGTCAATTTCTCGAAATGACTTCGAGACTACATATTTTCAGCTTTTGATGCAGAGTCAAAATATATGAAAAGGGCTTCATAATGTTGAAAGAAATTCTAACTTCTGACAATTATTGGCGAAGATACATCCGTTTGAATTTGGAAACAGAAACTTAAAACGTCAATTTCTCGAAATGACTTCGAGACTACATATTTTCAGCTTTTGATGCATAGTCAAAATATATAAAAAGGGCTTCATAATGTTGAAAGAAATTCTAACTTCTGTCAATTATTGGCGAAGATACATCCGTTTGAATTTGGAAACAGAAACTTAAAACGTCAATTTCTCGAAATGACTTCGAGACTACATATTTTCAGCTTTTGATGCAGAATCAAAATATATAAAAAGGGCTTCATAATGTTGAAAGAAATTCTAACTGCTGACAATTATTGGCGAAGATACATCCGGTTGAATTTGGAAACCGAAACTTAAAACGTCAATTTCTCGAAATGACTTCGCGACTACATATTTTCAGCTTTTGATGCAGAGTCAAAATATATAAAAAGGGCTTCATAATGTTGAAAGAAATTTTGACTTCTGACAATTATTGGCGAAGATACATCCGTTTGAATTTGGGAAAAGAAACTTAAGCCGCCAATATCTCGAAATGACTTCGAGACTACATATTTTCAGCTTTTGATGCAGAATCAAAATATATAAAAAGGGGTTCATAATGTTGAAAGAAATTCTAACTTCTGACAATTATTGGCGAAGATACATCCGTTTGAATTTGGAAACAGAAACTTAAAACGTCAATTTCTCGAAATGACTTCGAGACTACATATTGTCAGCTTTTGATGCATAATCAAAATATATAAAAAGGGCTTCATAATGTTGAAAGAAATTCTAACTTCTGACAATTATTGGCGAAGATACATCCGTTTGAATTTGGAAACAGAAACTTAAGACGTCAATTTCTCGAAATGACTTCGAGACTACATATTTTCAGCTTTTGATGCAGAGTCAAAATATATAAAAAGGGCTTCATAATGTTGAAAGAAATTCTAACTTCTGACAATTATTGGCGAAGATACATCCATTTGAATTTGGAAACAGAAACTTAAAACGTCAATTTCTCGAAATGACTTCGAGACTACATATTTTCAGCTTTTGATGCAGAGTCAAAATATATAAAAAGGGCTTCATAATGTTGAAAGAAATTCTAACTTCTGACAATTATTGGCGAAGATACATCCGTTTGAATTTGGAAACAGAAACTTAAAACGTCAATTTCTCGAAATGACTTTGAGACTACATATTTTCAGCTTTTGATGCAGAGTCAAAATATATAAAAAGGGCTTCATAATGTTGAAAGAAATTCTAACTTCTGACAATTATTGGCGAAGATACATCCGTTTGAATTTGGGAACAGAAACTTAAAACGTCAATTTCTCGAAATGACTTCGAGACTACATATTGTCAGCTTTTGAAAGCAAAATCAAAATATATAAAAAGGGCTTCATAATGTTGAAAGAAATTCTAACTTCTGACAATTATTGGCGAAGATACATCCGTTTGAATTTGGAAACAGAAACTTAAGACGTCAATTTCTCGAAATGACTTCGAGACTACATATTTTCAGCTTTTGATGCAGAATCAAAATATATAAAAAGGGCTTCATAATGTTGAAAGAAATTCTAACTTCTGACAATTATTGGCGAAGATACATCCGTTTGAATTTGGAAACAGAAACTTAAAACGTCAATTTCTCGAAATGACTTCGAGACTACATATTTTCAGCTTTTGATGCAGAGTCAAAATATATAAAAAGGGCTTCATATAGTTGAAAGAAATTCTAACTTCTGACAATTATTGGCGAAGATACATCCGTTTGAATTTGGAAACAGAAACTTAAAACGTCAATTTCTCGAAATGACTTTGAGACTACATATTTTCAGCTTTTGATGCAGAGTCAAAATATATAAAAAGGGCTTCATAATGTTGAAAGAAATTCTAACTTCTGACAATTATTGGCGAAGATACATCCGTTTGAATTTGGAAACAGAAACTTAAAACGTCAATTTCTCGAAATGACTTCGAGACTACATATTTTCAGCTTTTGATGCAGAATCAAAATATATAAAAAGGGCTTCATAATGTTGAAAGAAATTCTAACTTCTGACAATTATTGGCGAAGATACATCCGTTTGAATTTGGAAACAGAAACTTAAAACGTCAATTTCTCGAAATGACTTCGAGACTACATATTTTCAGCTTTTGATGCAGAATCAAAATATATAAAAAGGGCTTCATAATGTTGAAAGAAATTCTAACTTCTGACAATTATTGGCGAAGATACATCCGTTTGAATTTGGAAACAGAAACTTAAAACGTCAATTTCTCGAAATGACTTCGAGACTACATATTTTCAGCTTTTGATGCAGAGTCAAAATATATAAAAAGGGCTTCATAATGTTGAAAGAAATTCTAACTTCTGACAATTATTGGCGAAGATACATCCGTTTGAATTTGGAAACAGAAACTTAAAACGTCAATTTCTCGAAATGACTTCGAGACTACATATTTTCAGCTTTTGATGCAGAGTCAAAATATATAAAAAGGGCTTCATAATGTTGAAAGAAATTCTAACTTCTGACAATTATTGGCGAAGATACATCCGTTTGAATTTGGAAACAGAAACTTAAAACGTCAATTTCTCGAAATGACTTCGAGACTACATATTTTCAGCTTTTGATGCAGAATCAAAATATATAAAAAGGGCTTCATAATGTTGAAAGAAATTCTAACTTCTGACAATTATTGGCGAAGATACATCCGTTTGAATTTGGAAACAGAAACTTAAAACGTCAATTTCTCGAAATGACTTCGAGACTACATATTTTCAGCTTTTGATGCAGAGTCAAAATATATAAAAAGGGCTTCATAATGTTGAAAGAAATTCTAACTTCTGACAATTATTGGCGAAGATACATCCGTTTGAATTTGGAAACAGAAACTTAAAACGTCAATTTCTCGAAATGACTTCGAGACTACATATTTTCAGCTTTTGATGCAGAGTCAAAATATATAAAAAGGGCTTCATAATGTTGAAAGAAATTCTAACTTCTGACAATTATTGGCGAAGATACATCCGTTTGAATTTGGAAACAGAAACTTAAAACGTCAATTTCTCGAAATGACTTCGAGACTACATATTTTCAGCTTTTGATGCAGAGTCAAAATATATAAAAAGGGCTTCATAATGTTGAAAGAAATTCTAACTTCTGACAATTATTGGCGAAGATACATCCGTTTGAATTTGGAAACAGAAACTTAAAACGTCAATTTCTCGAAATGACTTCGAGACTACATATTTTCAGCTTTTGATGCAGAATCAAAATATATAAAAAGGGCTTCATAATGTTGAAAGAAATTCTAACTTCTGGACAATTATTGGCGAAGATACATCCGTTTGAATTTGGAAACAGAAACTTAAAACGTCAATTTCTCGAAATGACTTCGAGACTACATATTTTCAGCTTTTGATGCAGAGTCAAAATATATAAAAAGGGCTTCATAATGTTGAAAGAAATTCTAACTTCTGACAATTATTGGCGAAGATATCCGTTTGAATTTGGAAACAGAAACTTAAAACGTCAATTTCGAAAATGACTTCGAGACTACATATTTTCAGCTTTTGATGCAGAGTCAAAATATATAAAAAGGGCTTCATAATGTTGAAAGAAATTCTAACTTCTGACAATTATTGGCGAAGATACATCCGTTTGAATTTGGAAACAGAAACTTAAACGT
>NW_025062713.1:0-47431 GCF_018153295.1 Drosophila grimshawi | reverse complement strand
CAATTTCAATTATAAATGTGTTTTTAGAATTCGCTTGATCTTTGAAACAAAATTGCATTAAAATAATTTGACTTCCGACTCATCTAAGAAAGATATTAAGGGATATTCTTCGATAAATAGAAAATATATGGAAAGCATTAAATAGGGTCTACCTTGAAATAAATGGCCATATCTTTATCTAAAATTGCCCAATTTCAATTATAAGGGTGTTTTTAGAATTCGCTTGATCTTTGGAACAAAACTGCATTAAAATAATTTGACTTCCGACTCATCTAAGAAAGATATTTGGGGATATTCGATAAATAGAAAATATATTGAAAGCATTAAATAGGGTCTACCTTGAAATAAATAGCCATATCTTCGTCAAAAATTGCCCCATTTCAATTATAAAGGTGTTTTTAGAATTCGCTTAATCTTTGAAACAAAACTGCTTTAAAATAATTTGACTTCCGACTCATCTAAAAAAGATATTAAGGGATATTCGATAAATAGAAAATATATGGAAAGCATTAAATAGGGTCTACCTTGAAATAAATGGCCATATCTTCGTCAAAAATTGCCCCACTTCAATTTTAAAGGTGTTTTTAGAATTCACTTGATCTTTGGAACAAAACTGCATTAAAATAATTTGACTTCCGACTCATCTAAGAAAGATATTAAGGGATATTCTTCGATAAATAGAAAATATATGGAAAGCATTAAATAGGGTCAACCTTGAAATAAATGGCCATATCTTCGTCAAAAATTGCCCCATTTCAATTATAAAGGTGTTTTTAGAATTCACTTGATCTTTGGAACAAAACTGCATTAAAATAATTTGACTTCCGACTCATCTAAGAAAGATATTAAGGGATATTCTTCGATAAATAGAAAATATATGGAAAGCATTAAATAGGGTCTACCTTGAAATAAATGGCCATATCTTCATCTAAAATTGCCCAATTTCAATTATAAAGGTGTTTTTAGAATTCGCTTGATCTTTGGAACAAAACTGCATTAAAATAATTTGACTTCCGACTCATCTAAGAAAGATATTAAGGGATATTCGATAAATAGAAAATATATTGAAAGCATTAAATAGGGTCTACCTTGAAATAAATGGCCATATCTTCGTCAAAAATTGCCCCACTTCAATTATAAAGGTGTTTTTAGAATTCGCTTAATCTTCGAAACAAAACTGCATTAAAATAATTTGACTTCCGACTCATCTAAAAAAGATATTAAGGGATATTCTTCGATAAATAGAAAATATATGGAAAGCATTATATAGGGTCTACCTTGAAATAAATAGCCATATTTTCGTCAAAAATTGCCCCACTTTAATTTTAAAGGTGTTTTTAGAATTCACTTAATCTTTGGAAGAAAACTGCATTAAAATAATTTGACTTCCGACTCATCTAAGAAAGATATTAAGGGATATTCTTCGATAAATAGAAAATATATGGAAAGCATTAAATAGGGTCTACCTTGAAATAAATGGCCATATCTTCGTCAAAAAATGCCCCACTTCAATTATAAAGGTGTTTTTAGAATTCGCTTAATCTTCGAAACAAAACTGCATTAAAATAATTTGACTTCCGACTCATCTAAAAAAGATATTAAGGGATATTCTTCGATAAATAGAAAATATATGGAAAGCATTAAATAGGGTCTACCTTGAAATAAATGGCCATATCTTCATCTAAAATTTCCCCATTTCAATTATAAAGGTGTTTTTAGAATTCACTTGATCTTTGGAACAAAACTGCATTAAAATAATTTGACTTCCGACTCATCTAAGAAAGATATTAAGGTATATTCTTCGATAAATAGAAAATATATGGAAAGCATTAAATAGGGTCTACCTTGAAATAAATGGCCATATCTTCATCTAAAATTGCCCAATTTCAATTATAAAGGTGTTTTTAGAATTCGCTTGATCTTTGGAACAAAACTGCATTAGAATAATTTGACTTCCGACTCATCTAAGAAAGATATTAAGGGATATTCTTCGATAAATAGAAAATATATGGAAAGCATTAAATAGGGTCTACCTTGAAATAAATGGCCATATCTTCGTCAAAAATTGCCCCATTTCAATTATAAAGGTGTTTTTAGAATTCACTTGATCTTTGGAACAAAACTGCATTAAAATAATTTGACTTCCGACTCATCTAAGAAAGATATTAAGGTATATTCTTCGATAAATAGAAAATATATGGAAAGCATTAAATAGGGTCTACCTTGAAATAAATGGCCATATCTTCATCTAAAATTGTCCAATTTCAATTATAAAGGTGTTTTTAGAATTCACTTGATCTTTGGAACAAAACTGCATTAAAATAATTTGACTTCCGACTCATCTAAGAAAGATATTAAGGGATATTCTTCGATAAATAGAAAATATATGGAAAGCATTAAATAGGGTCAACCTTGAAATAAATGGCCATATCTTCGTCAAAAATTGCCCCATTTCAATTATAAAGGTGTTTTTAGAATTCACTCGATCTTTGGAACAAAACTGCATTAAAATAATTTGACTTCCGACTCATCTAAGAAAGATATTAAGGGATATTCTTCGATAAATAGAAAATATATGGAAAGCATTAAATAGGGTCAACCTTGAAATAAATGGCCATATCTTCGTCAAAAATTGCCCCATTTCAATTATAAAGGTGTTTTTAGAATTCACTCGATCTTTGGAAGAAAACTGCATTAAAATAATTTGACTTCCGACTCATCTAAGAAAGATATTAAGGGATATTCTTCGATAAATAGAAAATATATGGAAAGCATTAAATAGGGTCAACCTTGAAATAAATGGCCATATCTTTATCTTAGATTGCCCAATTTCAATTATAAGGGTGTTTTTAGAATTCGCTTGATCTTTGGAACAAAACTGCTTTAAAATAATTTGACTTCCGACTCATCTAAGAAAGATATTAAGAGATATTCTTCGATAAATAGAAAATTTATGGAAAGCATTAAATAGGGTCTACCTTGAAATAAATGGCCATATCTTTATCTAAAATTGCCCAATTTCAATTATAAGAGTGTTTTTAGAATTCGCTTGATCTTTGGAACAAAACTGCATTAAAATAATTTGACTTCCGACTCATCTAAGAAAGATATTAAGGGATATTCGATAAATAGAAAATATATTGAAAGCATTAAATAGGGTCTACCTTGAAATAAATGGCCATATCTTCGTCAAAAATTGCCCCACTTCAATTATAAAGGTGTTTTTAGAATTCGCTTAATCTTCGAAACAAAACTGCATTAAAATAATTTGACTTCCGACTCATCTTAAAAAGATTCTTCGATAAATAGAAAATATATGGAAAGCATTAAATAGGGTCTACCTTGAAATAAATGGCCATATCTTTATCTAAAATTGCCCAATTTCAATTATAAGGGTGTTTTTAGAATTCGCTTGATCTTTGGAACAAAACTGCATTAAAATAATTTGACTTCCGACTCATCTAAGAAAGATATTTGGGGATATTCGATAAATAGAAAATATATTGAAAGCATTAAATAGGGTCTACCTTGAAATAAATAGCCATATCTTCGTCAAAAATTGCCCCATTTCAATTATAAAGGTGTTTTTAGAATTCGCTTAATCTTTGAAACAAAACTGCATTAAAATAATTTGACTTCCGACTCATCTAAAAAAGATATTAAGGGATATTCTTCGATAAATAGAAAATATATGGAAAGCATTATATAGGGTCTACCTTGAAATAAATAGCCATATCTTCGTCAAAAATTGCCCCACTTCAATTTTAAAGGTGTTTTTAGAATTCACTCAATCTTTGGAACAAAACTGCATTAAAATAATTTGACTTCCGACTCATCTAAGAAAGATATTAAGGGATATTCTTCGATAAATAGAAAATATATGGAAAGCATTAAATAGGGTCAACCTTGAAATAAATGGCCATATCTTCGTCAAAAATTGCCCCATTTCAATTATAAAGGTGTTTTTAGAATTCACTTGATCTTTGGAACAAAACTGCATTAAAATAATTTGACTTCCGACTCATCTAAGAAAGATATTAAGGGATATTCTTCGATAAATAGAAAATATATGGAAAGCATTAAATAGGGTCTACCTTGAAATAAATGGCCATATCTTCGTCAAAAATTGCCCCATTTCAATTATAAAGGTGTTTTTTGAATTCACTTGATATTTGGAACAAAACTGCATTAAAATAATTTGACTTCCGACTCATCTAAGAAAAGATATTAAGGTATGGTCTTCGATAAATAGAAAATATATGGAAAGCATTAAATAGGGTCTACCCTGAAATAAAATGGCCATATCTTCATCTAAAAATGCCCAGTTTCAATTATAAAGGTGTTTTTAGAATTCACTCGATCTTTGGAACAAAACTGCATTAAAATAATTTGACTTCCGACTCATCTAAGAAAGATATTAAGAGATATTCTTCGATAAATAGAAAATATATGGAAAGCATTAAATAGGGTCTACCTTGAAATAAATGGCCATATCTTCGTCAAAAATTGCCCCATTTCAATTATAAAGGTGTTTTTAGAATTCACTTGATCTTTGGAACAAAACTGCATTAAAATAATTTGACTTTCGACTCATCTAAGAAAGATATTAAGGGATATTCTTCGATAAATAGAAAATATATGGAAAGCATTAAATAGGGTCTACCTTGAAATAAATGGCCATATCTTCATCTAAAATTGCCCAATTTCAATTATAAAGGTGTTTTTAGAATTCACTCGATCTTTGGAACAAAACTGCATTAAAATAATTTGACTTCCGACTCATCTACGAAAGATATTAAGGGATACTCTTCGATAAATATAAAATATATGGAAAGCATTAAATAGGGTCAACCTTGAAATAAATGGCCATATCTTTATCTAAAATTGCCCAATTTCAATTATAAGGGTGTTTTTAGAATTCGCTTGATCTTTGGAACAAAACTGCTTTAAAATAATTTGACTTCCGACTCATCTAAGAAAGATATTAAGAGATATTCTTCGATAAATAGAAAATTTATGGAAAGCATTAAATAGGGTCTACCTTGAAATAAATGGCCATATCTTTATCTAAAATTGCCCAATTTCAATTATAAGGGTGTTTTTAGAATTCGCTTGATCTTTGGAACAAAACTGCATTAAAATAATTTGACTTCCGACTCATCTAAGAAAGATATTAAGGGATATTCGATAAATAGAAAATATATTGAAAGCATTAAATAGGGTCTGCCTTGAAATAAATGGCCATATCTTCGTCAAAAATTGCTCCACTTCAATTATAAAGGTGTTTTTAGAGTTCGCTTAATCTTCGAAACAAAACTGCATTAAAATAATTTGACTTCCGACTCATCTAAAAAAGATATTAAGGTATATTCTTCGATAAATAGAAAATATATGGAAAGCATTAAATAGGGTCTACCTTGAATAATAGCCATATCTTCGTCAAAAATTTCTTCACTTCAATTTTAAAGGTGTTTTTAGAATTCACTCAATCTTTGGATGAAAACTGCATTAAAATAATTTGACTTCCGACTCATCTAAGAAAGATATTAAGGTATATTCTTCGATAAATAGAAAATATATGGAAAGCATTAAATAGGGTCTACCTTGAAATAAATGGCCATATCTTCGTCAAAAATTGCCCCATTTCAATTATAAAGGTGTTTTTAGAATTCACTTGATATTTGGAACAAAACTGCAATAAAATAATTTGACTTCCGACTCATCTAAGAAAGATATTAAGGTATATTCTTCGATAAATAGAAAATATATGGAAAGCATTAAATAGGGTCTACCTTGAAATAAATGGCCATATCTTCATCTAAAATTGCCCAATTTCAATTATAAAGGTGTTTTTAGAATTCGCTTGATCTTTGGAACAAAACTGCATTAAAATAATTTGACTTCCGACTCATCTAAGAAAGATATTAAGAAATATTCTTCGATAAATAGAAAATTTATGGAAAGCATTAAATAGGGTCTACCTTGAAATAAATGACCATATCTTCGTCAAAAATTGCCCCATTTCAATTATAAAGGTGTTTTTAGAATTCACTTAATCTTCGAAACAAAACTGCATTAAAATAATTTGACTTCCGACTCATCTAAGAAAGATATTAAGGTATATTCTTCGATAAATAGAAAATATATGGAAAGCATTAAATAGGGTCTACCTTGAATAATAGCCATATCTTCGTCAAAAATTTCTTCACTTCAATTTTAAAGGTGTTTTTAGAATTCACTCAATCTTTGGATGAAAACTGCATTAAAATAATTTGACTTCCGACTCATCTAAGAAAGATATTAAGGTATATTCTTCGATAAATAGAAAATATATGGAAAGCATTAAATAGGGTCTACCTTGAAATAAATGGCCATATCTTCATCTAAAATTGCCCAATTTCAATTATAAAGGTGTTTTTAGAATTCGCTTGATCTTTGGAACAAAACTGCATTAAAATAATTTGACTTCCGACTCATCTAAGAAAGATATTAAGAAATATTCTTCGATAAATAGAAAATTTATGGAAAGCATTAAATAGGGTCTACCTTGAAATAAATGGCCATATCTTCGTCAAAAATTGCCCCATTTCAATTATAAGGGTGTTTTTAGAATTCGCTTGATCTTTGGAACAAAACTGCTTTAAAATAATTTGACTTCCGACTCATCTAAGAAAGATATTAAGAGATATTCTTCGATAAATAGAAAATTTATGGAAAGCATTAAATAGGGTCTACCTTGAAATAAATGGCCATATCTTTATCTAAAATTGCCCAATTTCAATTATAAGGGTGTTTTTAGAATTCGCTTGATCTTTGGAACAAAACTGCATTAAAATAATTTGACTTCCGACTCATCTAAGAAAGATATTAAGGGATAATTGATAAATAGAAAATATATTGAAAGCATTAAATAGGGTCTGCCTTGAAATAAATGGCCATATCTTCGTCAAAAATTGCCCCACTTCAATTATAAAGGTGTTTTTAGAGTTCGCTTAATCTTCGAAACAAAACTGCATTAAAATAATTTGACTTCCGACTCATCTAAAAAAGATATTAAGGGATATTCTTCGATAAATAGAGAAATATATGGAAAGCATTATATAGGGTCTACCTTGAAATAAATAGCCATATCTTCGTCAAAAATTTCTTCACTTCAATTTTAAAGGTGTTTTTAGAATTCACTCAATCTTTGGATGAAAACTGCATTAAAATAATTTGACTTCCGACTCATCTAAGAAAGATATTAAGGGATATTCTTCGATAAATAGAAAATATATGGAAAGCATTAAATAGGGTCTACCTTGAAATAAATGGCCATATCTTCGTCAAAAATTGCCCCATTTCAATTATAAAGGTGTTTTTAGAATTCACTTGATATTTGGAACAAAACTGCAATAAAATAATTTGACTTCCGACTCATCTAAGAAAGATATTAAGGGATATTCTTCGATAAATAGAAAATATATGGAAAGCATTAAATAGGGTCTACCTTGAAATAAATGGCCATATCTTCATCTAAAATTGCCCAATTTCAATTATAAAGGTGTTTTTAGAATTCGCTTGATCTTTGGAACAAAACTGCATTAAAATAATTTGACTTCCGACTCATCTAAGAAAGATATTAAGAAATATTCTTCGATAAATAGAAAATATATGGAAAGCATTAAATAGGGTCTACCTTGAAATAAATGACCATATCTTCGTCAAAAATTGCCCCATTTCAATTATAAAGGTGTTTTTAGAATTCACTTGATCTTTGGAACAAAACTGCATTAAAATAATTTGACTTCCGACTCATCTAAGAAAGATATTAAGGTATATTCTTCGATAAATAGAAAATATATGGAAAGCATTAAATAGGGTCTACCTTGAAATAAATGGCCATATCTTTATCTTAAATTGCCCAATTTCAATTATAAGGGTGCTTTTAGAATTCGCTTGATCTTTGGAACAAAACTGCTTTAAAATAATTTGACTTCCGACTCATCTAAGAAAGATATTAAGAGATATTCTTCGATAAATAGAAAATTTATGGAAAGCATTAAATAGGGTCTACCTTGAAATAAATGGCCATATCTTTATCTAAAATTGCCCAATTTCAATTATAAGGGTGTTTTTAGAATTCGCTTGATCTTTGGAACAAAACTGCATTAAAATAATTTGACTTCCGACTCATCTAAGAAAGATATTAAGGGATATTCGATAAATAGAAAATATATTGAAAGCATTAAATAGGGTCTACCTTGAAATAAATGGCCATATCTTCGTCAAAAATTGCCCCACTTCAATTATAAAGGTGTTTTTAGAATTCGCTTAATCTTCGAAACAAAACTGCATTAAAATAATTTGACTTCCGACTCATCTTAAAAAGATATCTTCGATAAATAGAAAATATATGGAAAGCATTAAATAGGGTCTACCTTGAAATAAATGGCCATATCTTTATCTAAAATTGCCCAATTTCAATTATAAAGGTGTTTTTAGAATTCGCTTGATCTTTGGAACAAAACTGCATTAAAATAATTTGACTTCCGACTCATCTAAGAAAGATATTTGGGGATATTCGATAAATAGAAAATATATTGAAAGCATTAAATAGGGTCTACCTTGAAATAAATGGCCATATCTTCGTCAAAAATTGCCCAATTTCAATAATAAAGGTGTTTTTAGAATTCGCTTAATCTTTGAAACAAAACTGCATTAAAATAATTTGACTTCCGACTCATCTAAGAAAGATATTAAGGGATATTCTTCGATAAATAGAAAATATATGGAAAGCATTATATAGGGTCTACCTTGAAATAAATAGCCATATCTTCGTCAAAAATTGCCCCACTTCAATTTTAAAGGTGTTTTTAGAATTCACACAATCTTTGGAAGAAAACTGCATTAAAATAATTTGACTTCCGACTCATCTAAGAAAGATATTAAGGGATATTCTTCGATAAATAGAAAATATATGGAAAGCATTAAATAGGGTCAACCTTGAAATAAATGGCCATATCTTCGTCAAAAATTGCCCCATTTCAATTATAAAGGTGTTTTTAGAATTCACTCGATCTTTGGAACAAAACTGCATTAAAATAATTTGACTTCCGACTCATCTAAGAAAGATATTAAGGTATATTCTTCGATAAATAGAAAATATATGGAAAGCATTAAATAGGGTCTACCTTGAAATAAATGGCCATATCTTCGTCAAAAATTGCCCCATTTCAATTATAAAGGTGTTTTTAGAATTCACTTGATATTTGGAACAAAACTGCATTAAAATAATTTGACTTCCGACTCATCTAAGAAAGATATTAAGGTATATTCTTCGATAAATAGAAAATATATGGAAAGCATTAAATAGGGTCTACCTTGAAATAAATGGCCATATCTTCATCTAAAATTGCCCAATTTCAATTATAAAGGTGTTTTTAGAATTCGCTTGATCTTTGGAACAAAACTGCATTAAAATAATTTGACTTCCGACTCATCTAAGAAAGATATTAAGAGATATTCTTCGATAAATAGAAAATATATGGAAAGCATTAAATAGGGTCAACCTTGAAATAAATGGCCATATCTTCATCAAAAATTGCCCCACTTCAATTATAAAGGTGTTTTTAGAATTCACTTGATCTTTGGAACAAAACTGCATTAAAATAATTTGACTTCCGACTCATCTAAGAAAGATATTAAGGTATATTCTTCGATAAATAGAAAATATATGGAAAGCATTAAATAGGGTCTACCTTGAAATAAATGGCCATATCTTCGTCAAAAATTGCCCAATTTCAATTATAAAGGTGTTTTTAGAATTCGCTTGATCTTTGAAACAAAACTGCATTAAAATAATTTGACTTCCGACTCATCTACGAAAGATATTAAGGGATACTCTTCGATAAATAGAAAATATATGGAAAGCATTAAATAGGGTCAACCTTGAAATAAATGGCCATATCTTTATCTAAAATTGCCCAATTTCAATTATAAGGGTGTTTTTAGAATTCGCTTGATCTTTGGAACAAAACTGCTTTAAAATAATTTGACTTCCGACTCATCTAAGAAAGATATTAAGGGATATTCTTCGATAAATAGAAAATTTATGGAAAGCATTAAATAGGGTCTACCTTGAAATAAATGGCCATATCTTTATCTAAAATTGCCCAATTTCAATTATAAGGGTGTTTTTAGAATTCGCTTGATCTTTGGAACAAAACTGCATTAAAATAATTTGACTTCCGACTCATCTAAGAAAGATATTAAGGGATATTCGATAAATAGAAAATATATTGAAAGCATTAAATAGGGTCTGCCTTGAAATAAATGGCCATATCTTCGTCAAAAATTGCTCCACTTCAATTATAAAGGTGTTTTTAGAGTTCGCTTAATCTTCGAAACAAAACTGCATTAAAATAATTTGACTTCCGACTCATCTAAAAAAGATATTAAGGGATATTCTTCGATAAATAGAAAATATATGGAAAGCATTATATAGGGTCTACCTTGAAATAAATAGCCATATCTTCGTCAAAAATTTCCCCACTTCAATTTTAAAGGTGTTTTTAGAATTCACTCAATCTTTGGATGAAAACTGCATTAAAATAATTTGACTTCCGACTCATCTAAGAAAGATATTAAGGGATATTCTTCGATAAATAGAAAATATATGGAAAGCATTAAATAGGGTCTACCTTGAAATAAATGGCCATATCTTCGTCAAAAATTGCCCCACTTCAATTATAAAGGTGGTTTTAGAATTCACTTGATATTTGGAACAAAACTGCATTAAAATAATTTGACTTCCGACTCATCTAAGAAAGATATTAAGAGATATTCTTCGATAAATAGAAAATTTATGGAAAGCATTAAATAGGGTCTACCTTGAAATAAATGGCCATATCTTCGTCAAAAATTGCCCCATTTCAATTATAAAGGTGTTTTTAGAATTCACTTGATCTTTGGAACAAAACTGCATTAAAATAATTTGACTTCCGACTCATCTAAGAAAGATATTAAGGTATATTCTTCGATAAATAGAAAATATATGGAAAGCATTAAATAGGGTCTACCTTGAAATAAATGGCCATATCTTCATCTAAAATTGCCTAATTTCAATTATAAAGGTGTTTTTAGAATTCACTTGATCTTTGGAACAAAACTGCATTAAAATAATTTGACTTCCGACTCATCTAAGAAAGATATTAAGGTATATTCTTCGATAAATAGAAAATATATGGAAAGCATTAAATAGGGTCTACCTTGAAATAAATGGCCATATCTTCGTCAAAAATTGCCCCATTTCAATTATAAAAGTGTTTTTAGAATTCACTTGATCTTTGGAACAAAACTGCATTAAAATAATTTGACTTCCGACTCATCTAAGAAAGATATTAAGGGATATTCTTCGATAAATAGAAAATATATGGAAAGCATTAAATAGGGTCAACCTTGAAATAAATGGCCATATCTTCGTCAAAAATTGCCCCATTTCAATTATAAAGGTGTTTTTAGAATTCAGTTGATCTTTGGAACAAAACTGCATTAAAATAATTTGACTTCCGACTCATCTAAGAAAGATATTAAGGGATATTCTTCGATAAATAGAAAATATATGGAAAGCATTAAATAGGGTCAACCTTGAAATAAATGGCCATATCTTCGTCAAAAATTGCCCCATTTCAATTATAAAGGTGTTTTTAGAATTCACTTGATCTTTGGAACAAAACTGCATTAAAATAATTTGACTTCCGACTCATCTAAGAAAGATATTAAGAGATATTCTTCGATAAATAGAAAATTTATGGAAAGCATTAAATAGGGTCTACCTTGAAATAAATGGCCATATCTTCATCTAAAATTGCCCAATTTCAATTATAAAGGTGTTTTTAGAATTCGCTTGATCTTTGGAACAAAACTGCATTAAAATAATTTGACTTCCGACTCATCTAAGAAAGATATTAAGGGATATTCTTCGATAAATAGAAAATATATGGAAAGCATTAAATAGGGTCTACCTTGAAATAAATGGCCATATCTTCGTCAAAAATTGCCCAATTTCAATTATAAGGGTGTTTTTATAATTCGCTTGATCTTTGGAACAAAAGTGCATTAAAATAATTTGACTTCCGACTCATCTAAGAAAGATATTAAGGGATATTCGATAAATAGAAAATATATTGAAAGCATTAAATAGGGTCTGCCTTGAAATAAATGGCCATATCTTCGTCAAAAATTGCTCCACTTCAATTATAAAGGTGTTTTTAGAGTTCGCTTAATCTTCGAAACAAAACTGCATTAAAATAATTTGACTTCCGACTCATCTAAAAAAGATATTAAGGGTATATACTTCTATAAATAGAGAAATATATGGAAAGCATTATATAGGGTCTATCATGATATAAATAGCCATATCTTCGTCAAAAATTTCTTCACTTCAATTTTAAAGGTGTTTTTAGAATTCACTCAATCTTTGGATGAAAACTGCATTAAAATAATTTGACTTCCGACTCATCTAAGAAAGATATTAAGGTATATTCTTCGATAAATAGAAAATATATGGAAAGCATTAAATAGGGTCTACCTTGAAATAAATGGCCATATCTTCATCTAAAATTGCCCAATTTCAATTATAAAGGTGTTTTTAGAATTCGCTTGATCTTTGGAACAAAACTGCATTAAAATAATTTGACTTCCGACTCATCTAAGAAAGATATTAAGAGATATTCTTCGATAAATAGAAAATATATGGAAAGCATTAAATAGGGTCTACCTTGAAATAAATGGCCATATCTTCGTCAAAAATTGCCCCATTTCAATTATAAAGGTGTTTTTAGAATTCACTTGATCTTTGGAACAAAACTGCATTAAAATAATTTGACTTCCGACTCATCTAAGAAAGATATTAAGGTATATTCTTCGATAAATAGAAAATATATGGAAAGCATTAAATAGGGTCTACCTTGAAATAAATGGCCATATCTTCATCTAAAATTGCCCAATTTCAATTATAAAGGTGTTTTTAGAATTCGCTTGATCTTTGGAACAAAACTGCATTAAAATAATTTGACTTCCGACTCATCTAAGAAAGATATTAAGGTATATTCTTCGATAAATAGAAAATATATGGAAAGCATTAAATAGGGTCTACCTTGAAATAAATGGCCATATCTTCGTCAAAAATTGCCCCATTTCAATTATAAAGGTGTTTTTAGAATTCACTTGATCTTTGGAACAAAACTGCATTAAAATAATTTGACTTCCGACTCATCTAAGAAAGATATTAAGGGATATTCTTCGATAAATAGAAAATATATGGAAAGCATTAAATAGGGTCAACCTTGAAATAAATGGCCATATCTTCGTCAAAAATTGCCCCATTTCAATTATAAAGGTGTTTTTAGAATTCACTTGATCTTTGGAACAAAACTGCATTAAAATAATTTGACTTCCGACTCATCTAAGAAAGATATTAAGGGATATTCTTCGATAAATAGAAAATATATGGAAAGCATTAAATAGGGTCAACCTTGAAATAAATGGCCATATCTTCGTCAAAAATTGCCCCATTTCAATTATAAAGGTGTTTTTAGAATTCACTTGATCTTTGGAACAAAACTGCATTAAAATAAATTGACTTCCGACTCATCTAAAAAAGATATTAAGGGATATTCTTCGATAAATAGAAAATATATGGAAAGCATTAAATAGGGTCTACCTTGAAATAAATGGCCATATCTTCATCTAAAATTGCCCAATTTCAATTATAAAGATGTTTTTAGAATTCGCTTGATCTTTGGAACAAAACTGCATTAAAATAATTTGACTTCCGACTCATCTAAGAAAGATATTAAGGGATATTCTTCGATAAATAGAAAATTTATGGAAAGCATTAAATAGGGTCTACCTTGAAATAAATGGCCATATCTTCATCTAAAATTGCCCAATTTCAATTATAAAGGTGTTTTTAGAATTCGCTTGATCTTTGGAACAAAACTGCATTAAAATAATTTGACTTCCGACTCATCTAAGAAAGATATTAAGGGACATTCGATAAATAGAGAATATATTGAAAGCATTAAATAGGGTCTACCTTGAAATAAATGGCCATATCTTCATCTAAAATTGCCCCACTTCAATTATAAAGGTGTTTTTAGAATTCGCTTAATCTTCGAAACAAAACTGCATTAAAATAATTTGACTTCCGACTCATCTAAAAAAGATATTAAGGGATATTCTTCGATAAATAGAAAATATATGGAAAGCATTATATAGGGTCTACCTTGAAATAAATAGCCATATCTTCGTCAAAAATTTCCCCACTTCAATTTTAAAGGTGTTTTTAGAATTCACTCAATCTTTGGATGAAAACTGCATTAAAATAATTTGACTTCCGACTCATCTAAGAAAGATATTAAGGGATATTCTTCGATAAATAGAAAATATATGGAAAGCATTAATAGGGTCTACCTTGAAATAAATGGCCATATCTTCGTCAAAAAGTGCCCCATTTCAATTATAAAGGTGTTTTTAGAATTCGCTTAATCTTTGGAACAAAACTGCATTAAAATAATTTGACTTCCGACTCATCTAAAAAGATATTAAAGTATATTCTTCGATAAATAGAAAATATATGGAAAGCATTAAATAGGGTCTACTTTGAAATAAATGGCCATATCTTCATCTAAAATTGCCCCATTTCAATTATAAAGGTGTTTTTAGAATTCGCTTGATCTTTGGAACAAAACTGCATTAAAATAATTTGACTTCTGACTCATCTAAGAAAGATATTAAGAGATATTCTTCGATAAATAGAAAATTTATGGAAAGCATTAAATAGGGTCTACCTTGAAATAAATGGCCATATCTTCGTCAAAAATTGCCCCATTTCAATTATAAAGGTGTTTTTAGAATTCACTTGATCTTTGGAACAAAACTGCATTAAAATAATTTGACTTCCGACTCATCTAAGAAAGATATTAAGGTATATTCTTCGATAAATAGAAAATATATGGAAAGCATTAAATAGGGTCTACCTTGAAATAAATGGCCATATCTTCATCTAAAATTGTCCAATTTCAATTATAAAGGTGTTTTTAGAATTCACTTGATCTTTGGAACAAAACTGCATTAAAATAATTTGACTTCCGACTCATCTAAGAAAGATATTAAGGGATATTCTTCGATAAATAGAAAATATATGGAAAGCATTAAATAGGGTCAACCTTGAAATAAATGGCCATATCTTCGTCAAAAATTGCCCCATTTCAATTATAAAGGTGTTTTTAGAATTCACTTGATCTTTGGAACAAAACTGCATTAAAATAATTTGACTTCCGACTCATCTAAGAAAGATATTAAGGGATATTCTTCGATAAATAGAAAATATATGGAAAGCATTAAATAGGGTCAACCTTGAAATAAATGGCCATATCTTCGTCAAAAATTGCCCCATTTCAATTATAAAGGTGTTTTTAGAATTCACTTGATCTTCGGAACAAAACTGCATTAAAATAATTTGACTTCCGACTCATCTAAGAAAGATATTAAGAGATATTCTTCGATAAATAGAAAATTTATGGAAAGCATTAAATAGGGTCTACCTTGAAATAAATGGCCATATCTTCATCTAAGATTGCCCAATTTCAATTATAAAGGTGTTTTTAGAATTCGCTTGATCTTTGGAACAAAACTGCATTAAAATAATTTGACTTCCGACTCATCTAAGAAAGATATTAAGAGATATTCTTCGATAAATAGAAAATTTATGGATAGCATTAAATAGGGTCTACCTTGAAATAAATGGCCATATCTTCGTCAAAAATTGCCCCATTTCAATTATAAAGGTGTTTTTAGAATTCACTTGATCTTTGGAACCAACCTGCATTAAAATAATTTGACTTCCGACTCATCTAAGAAAGATATTAAGGTATATTCTTCGATAAATAGAAAATATATGGAAAGCATTAAATAGGGTCTACCTTGAAATAAATGGCCATATCTTCATCTGAAATTGTCCAATTTCAATTATAAAGGTGTTTTTAGAATTCACTTGATCTTTGGAACAAAACTGCATTAAAATAATTTGACTTCCGACTCATCTAAGAAAGATATTAAGGGATATTCTTCGATAAATAGAAAATATATGGAAAGCATTAAATAGGGTCAACCTTGAAATAAATGGCCATATCTTCGTCAAAAATTGCCCCATTTCAATTATAAAGGTGTTTTTAGAATTCACTTGATCTTTGGAACAAAACTGCATTAAAATAATTTGACTTCCGACTCATCTAAGAAAGATATTAAGGGATATTCTTCGATAAATAGAAAATATATGGAAAGCATTAAATAGGGTCAACCTTGAAATAAATGGCCATATCTTCGTCAAAAATTGCCCCATTTCAATTATAAAGGTGTTTTTAGAATTCACTTGATCTTTGAAACAAAACTGCATTAAAATAATTTGACTTCCGACTCATCTAAGAAAGATATTAAGGGATATTCTTCGATAAATAGAAAATATATGGAAAGCATTAAATAGGGTCAACCTTGAAATAAATGGCCATATCTTCGTCAAAAATTGCCCCATTTCAATTATAAAGGTGTTTTTAGAATTCACTTGATCTTTGGAACAAAACTGCATTAAAATAATTTGACTTCCGACTCATCTAAGAAAGATATTAAGAGATATTCTTCGATAAATAGAAAATTTATGGAAAGCATTAAATAGGGTCTACCTTGAAATAAATGGCCATATCTTCGTCAAAAATTGCCCCATTTCAATTATAAAGGTGTTTTTAGAATTCGCTTGATCTTTGAAACAAAACTGCATTAAAATAATTTGACTTCCGACTCATCTAAGAAAGATATTAAGGGATATTCTTCGATAAATAGAAAATATATGGAAAGCATTAAATAGGGTCAACCTTGAAATAAATGGCCATATCTTTATCTAAAATTGCCCAATTTCAATTATAAGGGTGTTTATAGAATTCGCTTGATCTTTGGAACAAAACTGCATTAAAATAATTTGACTTCCGACTCATCTAAGAAAGATATTAAGGGATATTCTTCGATAAATAGAAAATATATGGAAAGCATTATATAGGGTCTACCTTGAAATAAATAGCCATATCTTCGTCAAAAATTGCCCCACTTCAATTTTAAAGGTGTTTTTAGAATTCACTTAATCTTTGGAAGAAAACTGCATTAAAATAATTTGACTTCCGACTCATCTAAGAAAGATATTAAGGGATATTCTTCGATAAATAGAAAATATATGGAAAGCATTATATAGGGTCAACCTTGAAATAAATGGCCATATCTTCGTCAAAAATTGCCCCATTTCAATTATAAAGGTGTTTTTAGAATTCACTTGATCTTTGGAACAAAACTGCATTAAAATAATTTGACTTCCGACTCATCTAAGAAAGATATTAAGGGATATTCTTCGATAAATAGAAAATATATGGAAAGCATTAAATAGGGTCAACCTTGAAATAAATGGCCATATCTTCGTCAAAAATTGCCCCATTTCAATTACAAAGGTGTTTTTGGAATTCACTTGATCTTTGGAACAAAACTGCATTAAAATAATTTGACTTCCGACTCATCTAAGAAAGATATTAAGGTATATTCTTCGATAAATAGAAAATTTATGGAAAGCATTAAATAGGGTCTACCTTGAAATAAATGGCCATATCTTCGTCAAAAATTGCCCCATTTCAATTATAAAGGTGTTTTTAGAATTCGCTTGATCTTTGAAACAAAACTGCATTAAAATAATTTGACTTCCGACTCATCTAAGAAAGATATTAAGGGATATTCTTCGATAAATAGAAAATATATGGAAAGCATTAAATAGGGTCAACCTTGAAATAAATGGCCATATCTTTATCTTAAATTGCCCAATTTCAATTATAAGGGTGTTCTTAGAATTTGCTTGATCTTTGGAACAAAACTGCATTAAAATAATTTGACTTCCGACTCATCTAAAAAAGATATTAAGGGATATTCTTCGATAAATAGAAAATATATGGAAAGCATTATATAGGGTCTACCTTGAAATAAATAGCCATATCTTCGTCAAAAATTGCCCCATTTCAATTATAAAGGTGTTTTTAGAATTCACTCAATCTTTGGAAGAAAACTGCATTAAAATAATTTGACTTCCGACTCATCTAAGAAAGATATTAAGGGATATTCTTCGATAAATAGAAAATATATGGAAAGCTTTATATAGGGTCTACCTTGAAATAAATGGCCATATCTTCATCTAAAATTGCCCAATTTCAATTATAAAGGTGTTTTTAGAATTCGCTTGATCTTTGGAACAAAACTGCATTAAAATAATTTGACTTTCGACTCATCTAAGAAAGATATAAAGAGATATTCTTCGATAAATAGAAAATATATGGAAAGCATTAAATAGGGTCAACCTTGAAATAAATGGCCATATCTTCGTCAAAAATTGCCCCATTTCAATTATAAAGGTGTTTTTAGAATTCACTCGATCTTTGGAACAAAACTGCATTAAAATAATTTGACTTCCGACTCATCTAAGAAAGATATTAAGGGGATATTCTTCGATAAATAGAAAATATATGGGAAGGCATTAAATAGGGTCCTACCTTTGAAATAAATGGCCATATCTTCGTCAAGAATTGCCCCACTTCAATTACAAAGGTGTTTTCTAGAAATTCACTCAATCTTTGGAACAAAACTGCATTACAATAATTTGACTTCCGACACATCTAAGAAAGATATTAAGGGATATTCTTCGATAAATAGAAAATATATGGAAAGCATTAAATAGGGTCAACCTTGAAATAAATGGCCATATCTTCGTCAAAAATTGCCCCATTTCAATTATAAAGGTGTTTTTAGAATTCACTTGATCTTTGGAACAAAACTGCATTACAATAATTTGACTTCCGACTCATCTAAGAAAGATATTAAGGGATATTCTTCGATAAATAGAAAATATATGGAAAGCATTAAATAGGGTCAACCTTGAAATAAATGGCCATATCTTCGTCAAAAATTGCCCCATTTCAATTACAAAGGTGTTTTTGGAATTCACTTGATCTTTGGAACAAAACTGCATTAAAATAATTTGACTTCCGACTCATCTAAGAAAGATATTAAGGGATATTCTTCGATAAATAGAAAATTTATGGAAAGCATTAAATAGGGTCTACCTTGAAATAAATGGCCATATCTTCGTCAAAAATTGCCCCATTTCAATTATAAAGGTGTTTTTAGAATTCGCTTGATCTTTGAAACAAAACTGCATTAAAATAATTTGACTTCCGACTCATCTAAAAAAGATATTAAGAGATATTCTTCGATAAATAGAAAATATATGGAAAGCATTAAATAGGGTCAACCTTGAAATAAATGGCCATATCTTCGTCAAAAATTAACCCATTTCAATTATAAAGGTGTTTTTAGAATTCACTTGATCTTTGGAACAAAACTGCATTAAAATAATTTGACTTCCGACTCATCTAAGAAAGATATTAAGAGATATTCTTCGATAAATAGAAAATTTATGGAAAGCATTAAATAGGGTCTACCTTGAAATAAATGGCCATATCTTCGTCAAAAATTGCCCCATTTCAATTATAAAGGTGTTTTTAGAATTCGCTTGATCTTTGAAACAAAACTGCATTAAAATAATTTGACTTCCGACTCATCTAAGAAAGATATTAAGGGATATTCTTCGATAAATAGAAAATATATGGAAAGCATTAAATAGGGTCAACCTTGAAATAAATGGCCATATCTTTATCTAAAATTGCCCAATTTCAATTATAAGGGTGTTTATAGAATTCGCTTGATCTTTGGAACAAAACTGCATTAAAATAATTTGACTTCCGACTCATCTAAGAAAGATATTAAGGGATATTCTTCGATAAATAGAAAATATATGGAAAGCATTATATAGGGTCTACCTTGAAATAAATAGCCATATCTTCGTCAAAAATTGCCCCACTTCAATTTTAAAGGTGTTTTTAGAATTCGCTTAATCTTTGGAAGAAAACTGCATTAAAATAATTTGACTTCCGACTCATCTAAGAAAGATATTAAGGGATATTCTTCGATAAATAGAAAATATATGGAAAGCATTATATAGGGTCAACCTTGAAATAAATGGCCATATCTTCGTCAAAAATTGCCCCATTTCAATTATAAAGGTGTTTTTAGAATTCACTTGATCTTTGGAACAAAACTGCATTAAAATAATTTGACTTCCGACTCATCTAAGAAAGATATTAAGGGATATTCTTCGATAAATAGAAAATATATGGAAAGCATTAAATAGGGTCAACCTTGAAATAAATGGCCATATCTTCGTCAAAAATTGCCCCATTTCAATTACAAAGGTGTTTTTGGAATTCACTCGATCTTTGAAACAAAACTGCATTAAAATAATTTGACTTCCGACTCATCTAAGAAAGATATTAAGGGATATTCTTCGATAAATAGAAAATTTATGGAAAGCATTAAATAGGGTCTACCTTGAAATAAATGGCCATATCTTCGTCAAAAATTGCCCCATTTCAATTATAAAGGTGTTTTTAGAATTCGCTTGATCTTTGAAACAAAACTGCATTAAAATAATTTGACTTCCGACTCATCTAAGAAAGATATTAAGGGATATTCTTCGATAAATAGAAAATATATGGAAAGCATTAAATAGGGTCAACCTTGAAATAAATGGCCATATCTTTATCTTTAATTGCCCAATTTCAATTATAAGGGTGTTCTTAGAATTCGCTTAATCTTTGGAAGAAAACTGCATTAAAATAATTTGACTTCCGACTCATCTAAGAAAGATATTAAGGGATATTCTTCGATAAATAGAAAATATATGGAAAGCATTATATAGGGTCAACCTTGAAATAAATGGCCATATCTTCGTCAAAAATTGCCCCATTTCAATTATAAAGGTGTTTTTAGAATTCACTTGATCTTTGAAACAAAACTGCATTAAAATAATTTGACTTCCGACTCATCTAAGAAAGATATTAAGGGATATTCTTCGATAAATAGAAAATATATGGAAAGCATTAAATAGGGTCAACCTTGAAATAAATGGCCATATCTTCGTCAAAAATTGCCCCATTTCAATTATAAAGGTGTTTTTAGAATTCACTTGATCTTTGGAACAAAACTGCATTAAAATAATTTGACTTCCGACTCATCTAAGAAAGATATTAAGAGATATTCTTTGATAAATAGAAAATTTATGGAAAGCATTAAATAGGGTCTACCTTGAAATAAATGGCCATATCTTCGTCAAAAATTGCCCCATTTCAATTATAAAGGTGTTTTTAGAATTCGCTTGATCTTTGAAACAAAACTGCATTAAAATAATTTGACTTCCGACTCATCTAAGAAAGATATTAAGGGATATTCTTCGATAAATAGAAAATATATGGAAAGCATTAAATAGGGTCAACCTTGAAATAAATGGCCATATCTTTATCTAAAATTGCCCAATTTCAATTATAAGGGTGTTTATAGAATTCGCTTGATCTTTGGAACAAAACTGCATTAAAATAATTTGACTTCCGACTCATCTAAGAAAGATATTAAGGGATATTCTTCGATAAATAGAAAATATATGGAAAGCATTATATAGGGTCTACCTTGAAATAAATAGCCATATCTTCGTCAAAAATTGCCCCACTTCAATTTTAAAGGTGTTTTTAGAATTCGCTTAATCTTTGGAAGAAAACTGCATTAAAATAATTTGACTTCCGACTCATCTAAGAAAGATATTAAGGGATATTCTTCGATAAATAGAAAATATATGGAAAGCATTATATAGGGTCAACCTTGAAATAAATGGCCATATCTTCGTCAAAAATTGCCCCATTTCAATTATAAAGGTGTTTTTAGAATTCACTTGATCTTTGGAACAAAACTGCATTAAAATAATTTGACTTCCGACTCATCTAAGAAAGATATTAAGGGATATTCTTCGATAAATAGAAAATATATGGAAAGCATTAAATAGGGTCAACCTTGAAATAAATGGCCATATCTTCGTCAAAAATTGCCCCATTTCAATTACAAAGGTGTTTTTGGAATTCACTCGATCTTTGAAACAAAACTGCATTAAAATAATTTGACTTCCGACTCATCTAAGAAAGATATTAAGGTATATTCTTCGATAAATAGAAAATTTATGGAAAGCATTAAATAGGGTCTACCTTGAAATAAATGGCCATATCTTCGTCAAAAATTGCCCCATTTCAATTATAAAGGTGTTTTTAGAATTCGCTTGATCTTTGAAACAAAACTGCATTAAAATAATTTGACTTCCGACTCATCTAAGAAAGATATTAAGGGATATTCTTCGATAAATAGAAAATATATGGAAAGCATTAAATAGGGTCAACCTTGAAATAAATGGCCATATCTTTATCTTTAATTGCCCAATTTCAATTATAAGGGTGTTCTTAGAATTTCCTTGATCTTTGGAACAAAACTGCATTAAAATAATTTGACTTCCGACTCATCTAAAAAGATATTAAGGGATATTCTTCGATAAATAGAAAATATATGGAAAGCATTATATAGGGTCTACCTTGAAATAAATAGCCATATCTTCGTCAAAAATTGCCCCACTTCAATTATAAAGGTGTTTTTAGAATTCACTTGATCTTTGGAAGAAAACTGCATTAAAATAATTTGACTTCCGACTCATCTAAGAAAGATATTAAGGGATATTCTTCGATAAATAGAAAATATATGGAAAGCATTAAATAGGGTCTACCTTGAAATAAATGGCCATATCTTCATCTAAAATTGCCCCATTTCAATTATAAAGGTGTTTTTAGAATTCGCTTGATCTTTGGAACAAAACTGCATTAAAATAATTTGACTTCCGACTCATCTAAGAAAGATATTAAGGTATATTCTTCGATAAATAGAAAATTTATGGAAAGCATTAAATAGGGTCTACCTTGAAATAAATGGCCATATCTTCGTCAAAAATTGCCCCATTTCAATTATAAAGGTGTTTTTAGAATTCGCTTGATCTTTGAAACAAAACTGCATTAAAATAATTTGACTTCCGACTCATCTAAAAAAGATATTAAGAGATATTCTTCGATAAATAGAAAATATATGGAAAGCATTAAATAGGGTCAACCTTGAAATAAATGGCCATATCTTCGTCAAAAATTGCCCCATTTCAATTATAAAGGTGTTTTTAGAATTCACTTGATCTTTGGAACAAAACTGCATTAAAATAATTTGACTTCCGACTCATCTAAGAAAGATATTAAGAGATATTCTTCGATAAATAGAAAATTTATGGAAAGCATTAAATAGGGTCTACCTTGAAATAAATGGCCATATCTTCGTCAAAAATTGCCCAATTTCAATTATAAAGGTTTTTTAGAATTCACTTGATCTTTGGAAACAAACTGCATTAAAATAATTTGACTTCCGACTCATCTAAGAAAGATATTAAGTGATATTCTTCGATAAATAGAAAATATATGGAAAGCATTAAATAGGGTCTACCTTGAAATAAATGGCCATATCTTTATCTAAAATTGCCCAATTTCAATTATAAGGGTGTTTATAGAATTCGCTTGATCTTTGGAAGAAAACTGCATTAAAATAATTTGACTTCCGACTCATCTAAGAAAGATATTAAGGGATATTCGATAAATAGAAAATATATGGAAAGCATTATATAGGGTCTACCTTGAAATAAATAGCCATATCTTCGTCAAAAATTGCCCCACTTCAATTTTAAAGGTGTTTTTAGAATTCGCTTAATCTTTGGAAGAAAACTGCATTAAAATAATTTGACTTCCGACTCATCTAAGAAAGATATTAAGGGATATTCTTCGATAAATAGAAAATATATGGAAAGCATTAAATAGGGTCAACCTTGAAATAAATGGCCATATCTTCGTCAAAAATTGCCCCATTTCAATTATAAAGGTGTTTTTAGAATTCACTTGATCTTTGGAACAAAACTGCATTAAAATAATTTGACTTCCGACTCATCTAAGAAAGATATTAAGGGATATTCTTCGATAAATAGAAAATATATGGAAAGCATTAAATAGGGTCAACCTTGAAATAAATGGCCATATCTTCGTCAAAAATTGCCCCATTTCAATTACAAAGGTGTTTTTGGAATTCACTCGATCTTTGAAACAAAACTGCATTAAAATAATTTGACTTCCGACTCATCTAAGAAAGATATTAAGGTATATTCTTCGATAAATAGAAAATTTATGGAAAGCATTAAATAGGGTCTACCTTGAAATAAATGGCCATATCTTCGTCAAAAATTGCCCCATTTCAATTATAAAGGTGTTTTTAGAATTCGCTTGATCTTTGAAACAAAACTGCATTAAAATAATTTGACTTCCGACTCATCTAAGAAAGATATTAAGGGATATTCTTCGATAAATAGAAAATATATGGAAAGCATTAAATAGGGTCTACCTTGAAATAAATGGCCATATCTTTATCTAAAATTGCCCAATTTCAATTATAAAGGTGTTTTTAGAATTTGCTTGATCTTTGGAACAAAACTGCATTAAAATAATTTGACTTCCGACTCATCTAAGAAAGATATTAAGGGATATTCTTCGATAAATAGAAAATATATGGAAAGCATTATATAGGGTCTACCTTGAAATAAATAGCCATATCTTCGTCAAAAATTGCCCCATTTCAATTATAAAGGTGTTTTTAGAATTCACTCGATCTTTGGAAGAAAACTGCATTAAAATAATTTGACTTCCGACTCATCTAAGAAAGATATTAAGGGATATTCTTCGATAAATAGAAAATATATGGAAAGCATTAAATAGGGTCTACCTTGAAATAAATGGCCATATCTTCGTCAAAAATTGCCCAATTTCAATTATAAAGGTGTTTTTAGAATTCGCTTGATCTTTGGAACAAAACTGCATTAAAATAATTTGACTTCCGACTCATCTAAGAAAGATATTAAGGGATATTCTTCGATAAATAGAAAATATACGTAAAGCATTAAATAGGGTCTACCTTAAAATAAATGGCCATATCTTCGTCAAAAATTGCCCCACTTCAATTATAAAGGTGTTTTTAGAATTCGCTTAATCTTTGGAACAAAACTGCATTAAAATAATTTGACTTCCGACTCATCTAAGAAAGATATTAAGGGATATTCTTCGATAAATAGAAAATATATGGAAAGCATTAAATAGGGTCTACCTTGAAATAAATAGCCATATCTTCGTCAAAAATTGCCCCACTTCAATTACAAAGGTGTTTCTAGAATTCACTCAATCTTTGGAACAAAACTGCATTACAATAATTTGACTTCCGACTCATCTAAGAAAGATATTAAGGGATATTCTTCGATAAATAGAAAATATATGGAAAGCATTAAATAGGGTCAACCTTGAAATAAATGGCCATATCTTCGTCAAAAATTGCCCCATTTCAATTATAAAGGTGTTTTTAGAATTCACTTGATCTTTGGAACAAAACTGCATTAAAATAATTTGACTTCCGACTCATCTAAGAAAGATATTAAGGGATATTCTTCGATAAATAGAAAATATATGGAAAGCATTAAATAGGGTCAACCTTGAAATAAATGGCCATATCTTCGTCAAAAATTGCCCCATTTCAATTATAAAGGTGTTTTTAGAATTCACTTGATCTTTGGAACAAAACTGCATTAAAATAATTTGACTTCCGACTCATCTAAGAAAGATATTAAGGGATATTCTTCGATAAATAGAAAATATATGGAAAGCATTAAATAGGGTCTACCTTGAAATAAATGGCCATATCTTCGTCAAAAATTGCCCCATTTCAATTATAAAGGTGTTTTTAGAATTCGCTTGATCTTTGGAAACAAAACTGCATTAAAATAATTTGACTTCCGACTCATCTAAGAAAGATATTAAGGGATATTCTTCGATAAATAGAAAATATATGGAAAGCATTAAATAGGGTCTACCTTGAAATAAATAGCCATATCTTCGTCTAAAATTGCCCAATTTCAATTATAAAGGTGTTTTTAGAATTCGCTTGATCTTTGGAACAAAACTGCATTAAAATAATTTGACTTCCGACTCATCTAAGAAAGATATTAAGGGATATTCTTCGATAAATAGAAAATATATGGAAAGCATTAAATAGGGTCTACCTTGAAATAAATGGCCATATCTTCGTCAAAAATTGCCCCATTTCAATTATAAAGGTGTTTTTAGAATTCACTTGATCTTTGGAACAAAACTGCATTAAAATAATTTGACTTCCGACTCATCTAAGAAAGATATTAAGGGATATTCTTCGATAAATAGAAAATATATGGAAAGCATTAAATAGGGTCTACCTTGAAATAAATGGCCATATCTTCGTCAAAAATTGCCCCATTTCAATTATAAAGGTGTTTTTAGAATTCACTTGATCTTTGAAACAAAACTGCATTAAAATAATTTGACTTCCGACTCATCTAAGAAAGATATTAAGGGATATTCTTCGATTAAATAGAAAATATATGGAAAGCATTAAATAGGGTCTACCTTGAAATAAATGGCCATATCTTCGTCAAAAATTGCCCCATTTCAATTATAAAGGTGTTTTTAGAATTCACTTGATCTTTGGAACAAAACTGCATTAAAATAATTTGACTTCCGACTCATCTAAGAAAGATATTAAGGGATATTCTTCGATAAATAGAAAATATATGGAAAGCATTAAATAGGGTCTACCTTGAAATAAATGGCCATATCTTCGTCAAAAATTGCCCAATTTCAATTATAAAGGTGTTTTTAGAATTCGCTTGATCTTTGGAACAAAACTGCATTAAAATAATTTGACTTCCGACTCATCTAAGAAAGATATTAAGGGATATTCTTCGATAAATAGAAAATATATGGAAAGCATTATATAGGGTCTACCTTGAAATAAATAGCCATATCTTCGTCAAAAATTACCCCACTTCAATTTTAAAGGTGTTTTTAGAATTCACTTGATCTTTGGAAGAAAACTGCATTAAAATAATTTGACTTCCGACTCATCTAAGAAAGATATTAAGGGATATTCTTCGATAAATAGAAAATATATGGAAAGCATTAAATAGGGTCTACCTTGAAATAAATGGCCATATCTTCATCTAAAATTGCCCAATTTCAATTATAAAGGTGTTTTTAGAATTCGCTTGATCTTTGGAACAAAACTGCATTAAAATAATTCGACTTCCGACTCATCTAAGAAAGATATAAAGAGATATTCTTCGATAAATAGAAAATATATGGAAAGCATTAAATAGGGTCTACCTTGAAATAAATGGCCATATCTTCGTCAAAAATTGCCCCATTTCAATTATAAAGGTGTTTTTAGAATTCACTTGATCTTTGGAACAAAACTGCATTAAAATAATTTGACTTCCGACTCATCTAAGAAAGATATTAAGGGATATTCTTCGATAAATAGAAAATATATGGAAAGCATTAAATAGGGTCAACCTTGAAATAAATGGCCATATCTTCGTCAAAAATTGCCCCATTTCAATTACAAAGGTGTTTTTAGAATTCACTTGATCTTTGGAACAAAACTGCATTAAAATAATTTGACTTCCGACTCATCTAAGAAAGATATTAAGGGATATTCTTCGATAAATAGAAAATATATGGAAAGCATTAAATAGGGTCTACCTTGAAATAAATAGCCATATCTTCGTCAAAAATTGCCCCATTTCAATTATAAAGGTGTTTTTAGAATTCACTTGATCTTTGGAACAAAACTGCATTAAAATAATTTGACTTCCGACTCATCTAAGAAAGATATTAAGGGATATTCTTCGATAAATAGAAAATATATGGAAAGCATTAAATAGGGTCTACCTTGAAATAAATGGCCATATCTTCGTCAAAAATTGCCCCATTTCAATTATAAAGGTGTTTTTAGAATTCACTTGATCTTTGGAACAAAACTGCATTAAAATAATTTGACTTCCGACTCATCTAAGAAAGATATTAAGGTATATTCTTCGATAAATAGAAAATATATGGAAAGCATTAAATAGGGTCTACCTTGAAATAAATGGCCATATCTTCGTCAAAAATTGCCCCATTTCAATTATAAAGGTGTTTTTAGAATTCGCTTGATCTTTGGAACAAAACTGCATTAAAATAATTTGACTTCCGACTCATCTAAAAAAGATATTAAGGGATATTCTTCGATAAATAGAAAATATATGGAAAGCATTATATAGGGTCTACCTTGAAATAAATAGCCATATCTTCGTCAAAAATTGCCCCACTTCAATTATAAAGGTGTTTTTAGAATTCACTCGATCTTTGGAACAAAACTGCATTAAAATAATTTGACTTCCGACTCATCTAAGAAAGATATTAAGGGATACTTTTCGATAAATAGAATATATATTGAAAGCATTAAATAGGGTCTACCTTGAAATAAATGGCCATATCTTCATCTAAAATTGCCCAATTTCAATTATAAAGGTGTTTTTAGAATTCACTTGATCTTTGGAACAAAACTGCATTAAAATAATTTGACTTCCGACTCATCTAAGAAAGATATAAGGGATTTCTTCGATAAATAGAAAATATATGGAAAGCATTAAATAGGGTCTACCTTGAAATAAATGGCCATATCTTCGTCAAAAATTGCCCCATTTCAATTATAAAGGTGTTTTTAGAATTCACTTGATCTTTGGAACAAAACTGCATTAAAATAATTTGACTTCCGACTCATCTAAGAAAGATATTAAGGGATATTCTTCGTTAAATAGAAAATATATGGAAAGCATTAAATAGGGTCTACCTTGAAATAAATGGCCATATCTTCGTCAAAAATTGCCCCATTTCAATTATAAAGGTGTTTTTAGAATTCGCTTGATCTTTGGAACAAAACTGCATTAAAATAATTTGACTTCCGACTCATCTAAGAAAGATATTAAGGGATATTCTTCGATAAATAGAAAATATATGGAAAGCATTAAATAGGGTCTACCTTGAAATAAATGGCCATATCTTCGTCAAAAATTGCCCCATTTCAATTATAAAGGTGTTTTTAGAATTCACTTGATCTTTGGAACAAAACTGCATTAAAATAATTTGACTTCCGACTCATCTAAGAAAGATATTAAGGGATATTCTTCGATAAATAGAAAATATATGGAAAGCATTAAATAGGGTCTACCTTGAAATAAATGGCCATATCTTCATCAAAAATTGCCCCATTTCAATTATAAAGGTGTTTTTAGAATTCACTTGATCTTTGGAACAAAACTGCATTAAAATAATTTGACTTCCGACTCATCTAAGAAAGATATTAAGGGATATTCTTCGATAAATAGAAAATATATGGAAAGCATTAAATAGGGTCAACCTTGAAATAAATGGCCATATCTTCGTCAAAAATTGCCCCATTTCAATTATAAAGGTGTTTTTAGAATTCACTTGATCTTTGGAACAAAACTGCATTAAAATAATTTGACTTCCGACTCATCTAAGAAAGATATTAAGGGATATTCTTCGATAAATAGAAAATATATGGAAAGCATTAAATAGGGTCAACCTTGAAATAAATGGCCATATCTTCGTCAAAAATTGCCCCATTTCAATTATAAAGGTGTTTTTAGAATTCACTTGATCTTTGGAACAAAACTGCATTAAAATAATTTGACTTCCGACTCATCTAAGAAAGATATTAAGAGATATTCTTCGATAAATAGAAAATTTATGGAAAGCATTAAATAGGGTCTACCTTGAAATAAATGGGCCATATCTTCGTCAAAAATTGCCCCATTTCAAATTATAAAGGTGTTTTTAGAATTCGCTTGATCTTTGAAACAAAACTGCATTAAAATAATTTGACTTCCGACTCATCTAAGAAAGATATTAAGGGATATTCTTCGATAAATAGAAAATATATGGAAAGCATTAAATAGGGTCAACCTTGAAATAAATGGCCATATCTTTATCTAAAATTGCCCAATTTCAATTATAAGGGTGTTTTTAGAATTCGCTTGATCTTTGGAACAAAACTGCATTAAAATAATTTGACTTCCGACTCATCTAAGAAAGATATTAAGGGATATTCTTCGATAAATAGAAAATATATGGAAAGCATTAAATAGGGTCTACCTTGAAATAAATGGCCATATCTTCGTCAAAAATTGCCCCATTTCAATTATAAAGGTGTTTTTAGAATTCACTCGATCTTTGGAACAAAACTGCATTAAAATAATTTGACTTCCGACTCATCTAAGAAAGATATTAAGGGATATTCTTCGATAAATAGAAAATATATGGAAAGCATTAAATAGGGTCTACCTTGAAATAAATAGCCATATCTTCATCTAAAATTGCCCAATTTCAATTATAAAGGTGTTTTTAGAATTTGCTTGATCTTTGGAACAAAACTGCATTAAAATAATTTGTCTTCCGACTCATCTAAGAAAGATATTAAGGGATATTCTTCGATAAATAGAAAATATATGGAAAGCATTAAATAGGGTCTACCTTGAAATAAATGGCCATATCTCGTCAAAAATTGCCCCATTTCAATTATAAAGGTGGTTTTAGAATTCACTTGATCTTTGGAACAAAACTGCATTAAAATAATTTGACTTCCGACTCATCTAAGAAAGATATTAAGGGATATTCTTCGATAAATAGAAAATATATTGAAAGCATTAAATAGGGTCTACCTTGAAATAAATAGCCATATCTTCGTCAAAAATTGCCCCATTTCAATTATAAAGGTGTTTTTAGAATTCACTTGATCTTTGAAACAAAACTGCATTAAAATAATTTGACTTCCGACTCATCTAAGAAAGATATTAAGGGATATTCTTCGATAAATAGAAAATATATGGAAAGCATTAAATAGGGTCAACCTTGAAATAAATGGCCATATCTTCGTCAAAAATTGCCCCATTTCAATTATAAAGGTGTTTTTAGAATTCACTTGATATTTGGAACAAAACTGCATTAAAATAATTTGACTTCCGACTCATCTAAGAAAGATATTAAGGGATATTCTTCGATAAATAGAAAATTTATGGAAAGCATTAAATAGGGTCTACCTTGAAATAAATGGCCATATCTTCGTCAAAAATTGCCCCATTTCAATTATAAAGGTGTTTTTAGAATTCGCTTGATCTTTGAAACAAAACTGCATTAAAATCATTTGACTTCCGACTCATCTAAGAAAGATATTAAGGGATATTCTTCGATAAATAGAAAATATATGGAAAGCATTAAATAGGGTCAACCTTGAAATAAATGGCCATATCTTTATCTAAAATTGCCCAATTTCAATTATAAGAGTGTTTTTAGAATTTGCTTGATCTTTGGAACAAAACTGCATTAAAATAATTTGACTTCCGACTCATCTAAGAAAGATATTAAGGGATATTCTTCGATAAATAGAAAATATATGGAAAGCATTATATAGGGTCTACCTTGAAATAAATAGCCATATCTTCGTCAAAAATTGCCCCACTTCAATTTTAAAGGTGTTTTTAGAATTCACTTGATCTTTGGAAGAAAACTGCATTAAAATAATTTGACTTCCGACTCATCTAAGAAAGATATTAAGGGATATTCTTCGATAAATAGAAAATATATGGAAAGCATTAAATAGGGTCTACCTTGAAATAAATGGCCATATCTTCATCTAAAATTGCCCAATTTCAATTATAAGAGTGTTTTTAGAATTTGCTTGATCTTTGGAACAAAACTGCTTTAAAATAATTTGACTTCCGACTCATCTAAGAAAGATATAAAGAGATATTCTTCGATAAATAGAAAATATATGGAAAGCATTAAATAGGGTCTACCTTGAAATAAATGGCCATATCTTCGTCAAAAATTGCCCCATTTCAATTATAAAGGTGTTTTTAGAATTCACTTGATCTTTGGAACAAAACTGCATTAAAATAATTTGACTTCCGACTCATCTAAGAAAGATATTAAGGGATATTCTTCGATAAATAGAAAATATATGGAAAGCATTAAATAGGGTCAACCTTGAAATAAATGGCCATATCTTCGTCAAAAATTGCCCCATTTCAATTACAAAGGTGTTTTTGGAATTCACTTGATCTTTGGAACAAAACTGCATTAAAATAATTTGACTTCCGACTCATCTAAGAAAGATATTAAGGTATATTCTTCGATAAATAGAAAATTTATGGAAAGCATTAAATAGGGTCTACCTTGAAATAAATGGCCATATCTTCGTCAAAAATTGCCCCATTTCAATTATAAAGGTGTTTTTAGAATTCACTTGATCTTTGGAACAAAACTGCATTAAAATAATTTGACTTCCGACTCATCTAAGAAAGATATTAAGGGATATTCTTCGATAAATAGAAAATATATGGAAAGCATTAAATAGGGTCAACCTTGAAATAAATGGCCATATCTTCGTCAAAAATTGCCCCATTTCAATTACAAAGGTGTTTTTAGAATTCACTCGATCTTTGGAACAAAACTGCATTAAAATAATTTGACTTCCGACTCATCTAAGAAAGATATTAAGGTATATTCTTCGATAAATAGAAAATTTATGGAAAGCATTAAATAGGGTCTACCTTGAAATAAATGGCCATATCTTCGTCAAAAATTGCCCCATTTCAATTATAAAGGTGTTTTTAGAATTTGCTTGATCTTTGGAACAAAACTGCATTAAAATAATTTGACTTCCGACTCATCTAAAAAAGATATTATGGGATATTCTTCGATAAATAGAAAATATATGGAAAGCATTATATAGGGTCTACCTTGAAATAAATAGCCATATCTTCGTCAAAAATTGCCCCACTTCAATTTTAAAGGTGTTTTTAGAATTCACTCAATCTTTGGAACAAAACTGCATTAAAATAATTTGACTTCCGACTCATCTAAGAAAGATATTAAGGGATATTCTTCGATAAATAGAAAATATATGGAAAGCATTAAATAGGGTCAACCTTGAAATAAATGGCCATATCTTCGTCAAAAATTGCCCCATTTCAATTATAAAGGTGTTTTTAGAATTCGCTTGATCTTTGGAACAAAACTGCTTTAAAATAATTTGACTTCCGACTCATCTAAGAAAGATATAAAGAGATATTCTTCGATAAATAGAAAATATATGGAAAGCATTAAATAGGGTCTACCTTGAAATAAATGGCCATATCTTCGTCAAAAATTGCCCCATTTCAATTATAAAGGTGTTTTTAGAATTCACTTGATCTTTGGAACAAAACTGCATTAAAATAATTTGACTTCCGACTCATCTAAGAAAGATATTAAGGGATATTCTTCGTTAAATAGAAAATATATGGAAAGCATTAAATAGGGTCTACATTGAAATAAATGGCCATATCTTCGTCAAAAATTGCCCCATTTCAATTATGAAGGTGTTTTTAGAATTCGCTTGATCTTTGGAACAAAACTGCATTAAAATAATTTGACTTCCGACTCATCTAAGAAAGATATTAAGAGATATTCTTCGATAAATAGAAAATTTATGGAAAGCATTAAATAGGGTCTACCTTGAAATAAATGGCCATATCTTCGTCAAAAATTGCCCCATTTCAATTATAAAGGTGTTTTTAGAATTCACTTGATCTTTGGAACAAAACTGCATTAAAATAATTTGACTTCCGACTCATCTAAGAAAGATATTAAGGTATATTCTTCGATAAATAGAAAATATATGGAAAGCATTAAATAGGGTCTACCTTGAAATAAATGGCCATATCTTCATCTAAAATTGTCCAATTTCAATTATAAAGGTGTTTTTAGAATTCACTTGATCTTTGGAACAAAACTGCATTAAAATAATTTGACTTCCGACTCATCTAAGAAAGATATTAAGAGATATTCTTCGATAAATAGAAAATATATGGAAAGCATTAAATAGGGTCAACCTTGAAATAAATGGCCATATCTTCGTCAAAAATTGCCCCATTTCAATTATAAAGGTGTTTTTAGAATTCACTTGATCTTTGAAACAAAACTGCATTAAAATAATTTGACTTCCGACTCATCTAAGAAAGATATTAAGGGATATTCTTCGATAAATAGAAAATATATGGAAAGCATTAAATAGGGTCAACCTTGAAATAAATGGCCATATCTTTATCTAAAATTGCCCAATTTCAATTATAAGGGTGTTTATAGAATTCGCTCGATCTTTGGAACAAAACTGCATTAAAATAATTTGACTTCCGACTCATCTAAGAAAGATATTAAGGGATATTCTTCGATAAATAGAAAATATATGGAAAGCATTAAATAGGGTCTACCTTGAAATAAATAGCCATATCTTCGTCAAAAATTGCCCCACTTCAATTTTAAAGGTGTTTTTAGAATTCACTCAATCTTTGGAAGAAAACTGCATTAAAATAATTTGACTTCCGACTCATCTAAGAAAGATATTAAGGGATATTCTTCGATAAATAGAAAATATATGGAAAGCATTAAATAGGGTCTACCTTGAAATAAATGGCCATATCTTCGTCAAAAATTGCCCCATTTCAATTATAAAGGTGGTTTTAGAATTCACTTGATCTTTGGAACAAAACTGCATTAAAATAATTTGACTTCCGACTCATCTAAGAAAGATATTAAGGGATATTCTTCGATAAATAGAAAATATATGGAAAGCATTAGATAGGGTCTACCTTGAGATAAATGACCATATCTTCGTCAAAAATTGCCCCACTTCAATTATAAAGGTGTTTTTAGAATTCACTTGATCTTTGGAACAAAACTGCATTAAAATAATTTGACTTCCGACTCATCTAAGAAAGATATTAAGGGATATTCTTCGATAAATAGAAAATATATGGAAAGCATTAAATAGGGTCTACCTTGAAATAAATGGCCATATCTTCGTCAAAAATTGCCCCATTTCAATTATAAAGGTGGTTTTAGAATTCACTTGATCTTTGGAACAAAACTGCATTAAAATAATTTGACTTCCGACTCATCTAAAAAAGATATCAAGGGATATTCTTCGATAAATAGAAAATATATTGAAAGCATTAAATAGGGTCTACCTTGAAATAAATAGCCATATCTTCGTCAAAAATTGCCCCACTTCAATTATAAAGGTGTTTTTAGAATTCGCTTAATCTTTGAAACAAAACTGCATTAAAATAATTTGACTTCCGACTCATCTAAGAAAGATATTAAGGGATATTCTTCGATAAATAGAAAATATATGGAAAGCATTAAATAGGGTCAACCTTGAAATAAATGGCCATATCTTCGTCAAAAATTGCCCCATTTCAATTATAAAGGTGTTTTTAGAATTCACTTGATATTTGGAACAAAACTGCATTAAAATAATTTGGCGTGCGACTCATCTAAGAAAGATATTAAGGGATATTCTTCGATAAATAGAAAATATATGGAAAGCATTAAATAGGGTCTACCTTGAAATAAATGGCCATATCTTCATCTAAAATTGCCCAATTTCAATTATAAAGGTGTTTTTAGAATTCGCTTGATCTTTGAAACAAAACTGCATTAAAATAATTTGACTTCCGACTCATCTAAGAAAGATATTAAGGGATATTCTTCGATAAATAGAAAATATATGGAAAGCATTAAATAGGGTCTACCTTGAAATAAATGGCCATATCTTCGTCAAAAATTGCCCCATTTCAATTATAAAGGTGGTTTTAGAATTCACTTGATCTTTGGAACAAAACTGCATTAAAATAATTTGACTTCCGACTCATCTAAAAAAGATATTAAGGGATATTCTTCGATAAATAGAAAATATATGGAAAGCATTAAATAGGGTCTACCTTGAAATAAATGGCCATATCTTCGTCAAAAATTGCCCCATTTCAATTATAAAGGTGTTTTTAGAATTCACTTGATCTTTGGAACAAAACTGCATTAAAATAATTTGACTTCCGACTCATCTAAGAAAGATATTAAGGGATATTCTTCGATAAATAGAAAATATATGGAAAGCATTAAATAGGGTCTACCTTGAAATAAATCGCCATATCTTCGTCAAAAATTGCCCCATTTCAATTATAAAGGTGTTTTTAGAATTCACTCGATCTTTGGAACAGAACTGCATTAAAATAATTTGACTTCCGACTCATCTAAGAAAGATATTAAGGGATATTCTTCGATAAATAGAAAATATATGGAAAGCATTAAATAGGGTCAACCTTGAAATAAATGGCCATATCTTCGTCAAAAATTGCCCCATTTCAATTATAAAGGTGTTTTTAGAATTCACTCGATCTTTGAAACAAAACTGCATTAAAATAATTTGACTTCCGACTCATCTAAGAAAGATATTAAGGGATATTCTTCGATAAATAGAAAATATATGGAAAGCATTAAATAGGGTCAACCTTGAAATAAATGGCCATATCTTCGTCAAAAATTGCCCCACTTCAATTATAAAGGTGTTTTTAGAATTCACTTAATCTTTAGAACAAAACTGCATTAAAATAATTTGACTTCCGACTCATCTAAGTAAGATATTAAGGGATATTCTTCGATAAATAGAAAATATATGGAAAGCATTAAATAGGGTCAACCTTGAAATAAATGGCCATATCTTCGTCAAAAATTGCCCCATTTCAATTATAAAGGTGTTTTTAGAATTTGCTCGATCTTTGGAACAAAACTGCATTAAAATAATTTGACTTCCGACTCATCTAAGAAAGATATTAAGGGATATTCTTCGATAAATAGAAAATATATGGAAAGCATTAAATAGGGTCTACCTTGAAATAAATGGCCATATCTTCGTCAAAAATTGCCCCATTTCAATTATAAAGGTGTTTTTGGAATTCACTTGATCCTTGAAACAAAACTGCATTAAAATAATTTGACTTCCGACTCATCTAAGAAAGATATTAAGGTATATTCTTCGATAAATAGAAAATATATGGAAAGCATTAAATAGGGTCTACCTTGAAATAAATGGCCATATCTTCGTCAAAAATTGCCCCATTTCAATTATAAAGGTGGTTTTAGAATTCACTTGATCTTTGGAACAAAACTGCATTAAAATAATTTGACTTCCGACTCATCTAAAAAAGATATTAAGGGATATTCTTCGATAAATAGAAAATATATTGAAAGCATTAAATAGGGTCTACCTTGAAATAAATAGCCATATCTTCGTCAAAAATTGCCCCACTTCAATTATAAAGGTGTTTTTAGAATTCGCTTAATCTTTGAAACAAAACTGCATTAAAATAATTTGACTTCCGACTCATCTAAGAAAGATATTAAGGGATATTCTTCGATAAATAGAAAATATATGGAAAGCATTAAATAGGGTCTACCTTGAAATAAATGGCCATATCTTCGTCAAAAATTGCCCCATTTCAATTATAAAGGTGTTTTTAGAATTCACTTGATATTTGGAACAAAACTGCATTAAAATACTTTCTACTCAGCCTTCATTAAGAAAGATATTAAAGGATATTCTTCGATAAATAGAAAATATATGGAAAGCATTAAATAGGGTCTACCTTGAAATAAATGGCCATATCTTCATCTAAAATTGCCCAATTTCAATTATAAAGGTGTTTTTAGAATTCACTTGATCTTTGAAACAAAACTGCATTAAAATAATTTGACTTCCGACTCATCTAAGAAAGATATTAAGAGATATTCTTCGATAAATAGAAAATTTATGGAAAGCATTAAATAGGGTCTACCTTGAAATAAATGGCCATATCTTCGTCAAAAATTGCCCCATTTCAATTATAAAGGTGGTTTTAGAATTCACTTGATCTTTGGAACAAAACTGCATTAAAATAATTTGACTTCCGACTCATCTAAGAAAGATATTAAGGGATATTCTTCGATAAATAGAAAATATATGGAAAGCATTAAATAGGGTCTACCTTGAAATAAATGGCCATATCTTCGTCAAAAATTGCCCCATTTCAATTATAGAGGTGTTTTTAGAATTCACTTGATCTTTGGAACAAAACTGCATTAAAATTATTTGACTTCCGACTCATCTAAGAGAGATATTAAGAGACACTCTTCGATAAATAGAACATATATCGGAAAGCATCAAAAAGGGTCTACCTTGCAATAAAGGGCTATATCTTCGTCAAAAATTGCCCCATTTCAATTATAAAGGTGTTTTTAGAATTCACTTGATCTTTGGAACAAAACTGCATTAAAATAATTTGACTTCCGACTCATCTAAGAAAGATATTAAGGGATATTCTTCGATAAATAGAAAATATATGGAAAGCATTAAATAGGGTCTACCTTGAAATAAATGGCCATATCTTCGTCAAAAATTGCCCCATTTCAATTATAAAGGTGGTTTTAGAATTCACTTGATCTTTGGAACAAAACTGCATTAAAATAATTTGACTTCCGACTCATCTAAAAAAGATATTAAGGGATATTCTTCGATAAATAGAAAATATATTGAAAGCATTAAATAGGGTCTACCTTGAAATAAATAGCCATATCTTCGTCAAAAATTGCCCCACTTCAATTATAAAGGTGTTTTTAGGATTCGCTTAATCTTTGAAACAAAACTGCATTAAAATAATTTGACTTCCGACTCATCTAAGAAAGATATTAAGGGATATTCTTCGATAAATAGAAAATATATGGAAAGCATTAAATAGGGTCAACCTTGAAATAAATGGCCATATCTTCGTCAAAAATTGCCCCATTTCAATTATAAAGGTGTTTTTAGAATTCACTTGATATTTGGAACAAAACTGCATTAAAATAATTTGGCGTCCGACTCATCTAAGAAAGATATTAAGGTATATTCTTCGATAAATAGAAAATATATGGAAAGCATTAAATAGGGTCTACCTTGAAATAAATGGCCATATCTTCATCTAAAATTGCCCAATTTCAATTATAAAGGTGGTTTTAGAATTCACTTGATCTTTGGAACAAAACTGCATTAAAATAATTTGACTTCCGACTCATCTAAGAAAGATATTAAGGGATATTCTTCGATAAATAGAAAATATATGGAAAGCATTAAATAGGGTCTACCTTGAAATAAATGGCCATATCTTCGTCAAAAATTGCCCCATTTCAATTATAAAGGTGTTTTTAGAATTCACTTGATCTTTGGAACAAAACTGCATTAAAATAATTTGACTTCCGACTCATCTAAGAAAGATATTAAGGGATATTCTTCGATAAATAGAAAATATATGGAAAGCATTAAATAGGGTCTACCTTGAAATAAATGGCCATATCTTCGTCAAAAATTGCCCCATTTCAATTATAAAGGTGTTTTTAGAATTCACTCGATCTTTGGAACAAAACTGCATTAAAATAATTTGACTTCCGACTCATCTAAGAAAGATATTAAGGGATATTCTTCGATAAATAGAAAATATATGGAAAGCATTAAATAGGGTCAACCTTGAAATAAATGGCCATATCTTCGTCAAAAATTGCCCCATTTCAAGTATAAAGGTGTTTTTAGAATTCACTCGATCTTTGAAACAAAACTGCATTAAAATAATTTGACTTCCGACTCATCTAAGAAAGATATTAAGGGATATTCTTCGATAAATAGAAAATATATGGAAAGCATTAAATAGGGTCAACCTTGAAATAAATGGCCATATCTTCGTCAAAAATTGCCCCACTTCAATTATAAAGGTGTTTTTAGAATTCACTTAATCTTTGGAACAAAACTGCATTAAAATAATTTGACTTCCGACTCATCTAAGTAAGATATTAAGGGATATTCTTCGATAAATAGAAAATATATGGAAAGCATTAAATAGGGTCAACCTTGAAATAAATGGCCATATCTTCGTCAAAAATTGCCCCATTTCAATTATAAAGGTGTTTTTAGAATTCACTTGATATTTGGAACAAAACTGCATTAAAATAATTTGACTTCCGACTGATCTAAAAAAGATATTAAGGGATATTCTTCGATAAATAGAAAATATATTGAAAGCATTAAATAGGGTCTACCTTGAAATAAATAGCCATATCTTCGTCAAAAATTGCCCCACTTCAATTATAAAGGTGTTTTTAGAATTCGCTTAATCTTTGAAACAAAACTGCATTAAAATAATTTGACTTCCGACTCATCTAAGAAAGATATTAAGGGATATTCTTCGATAAATAGAAAATATATGGAAAGCATTAAATAGGGTCAACCTTGAAATAAATGGCCATATCTTCGTCAAAAATTGCCCCATTTCAATTATAAAGGTATTTTTAGAATTCACTTGATATTTGAAACAAAACTGCATTAAAATAATTTGGCGTCCGACTCATCTAAGAAAGATATTAAGGTATATTCTTCGATAAATAGAAAATATATGGAAAGCATTAAATAGGGTCAACCTTGAAATAAATGGCCATATCTTCATCTAAAATTGCCCAATTTCAATTATAAAGGTGTTTTTAGAATTCGCTTGATCTTTGGAACAAAACTGCATTAAAATAATTTGACTTCCGACTCATCTAAGAAAGATATTAAGAGATATTCTTCGATAAATAGAAAATTTATGGAAAGCATTAAATAGGGTCTACCTTGAAATAAATGGCCATATCTTCGTCAAAAATTGCCCCATTTCAATTATAAAGGTGTTTTTAGAATTCACTTGATCTTTGGAACAAAACTGCATTAAAATAATTTGACTTCCGACTCATCTAAGAAAGATATTAAGGGATATTCTTCGATAAATAGAAAATATATGGAAAGCATTAAATAGGGTCTACCTTGAAATAAATGGCCATATCTTCGTCAAAAATTGCCCCATTTCAATTATAAAGGTGTTTTTAGAATTCACTTGATCTTTGGAACAAAACTGCATTAAAATAATTTGACTTCCGACTCATCTAAGAAAGATATTAAGGGATATTCTTCGATAAATAGAAAATATATGGAAAGCATTAAATAGGGTCTACCTTGAAATAAATGGCCATATCTTCGTCAAAAATTGCCCCATTTCAATTATAAAGGTGTTTTTAGAATTCACTTGATCTTTGGAACAAAACTGCATTAAAATAATTTGACTTCCGACTCATCTAAGAAAGATATTAAGGGATATTCTTCGATAAATAGAAAATATATGGAAAGCATTAAATAGGGTCTACCTTGAAATAAATGGCCATATCTTCGTCAAAAATTGCCCCATTTCAATTATAAAGGTGTTTTTAGAATTCACTTGATCTTTGGAACAAAACTGCATTAAAATAATTTGACTTCCGACTCATCTAAGAAAGATATTAAGGGATATTCTTCGATAAATAGAAAATATATGGAAAGCATTAAATAGGGTCTACCTTGAAATAAATGGCCATATCTTCGTCAAAAATTGCCCCATTTCAATTATAAAGGTGTTTTTAGAATTCACTTGATCTTTGGAACAAAACTGCATTAAAATAATTTGACTTCCGACTCATCTAAGAAAGATATTAAGGGATATTCTTCGATAAATAGAAAATATATGGAAAGCATTAAATAGGGTCTACCTTGAAATAAATGGCCATATCTTCGTCAAAAATTGCCCCATTTCAATTATAAAGGTGTTTTTAGAATTCACTTGATCTTTGGAACAAAACTGCATTAAAATAATTTGACTTCCGACTCATCTAAGAAAGATATTAAGGGATATTCTTCGATAAATAGAAAATATATGGGAAGCATTAAATAGGGTCAACCTTGAAATAAATGGCCATATCTTCGTCAAAAATTGCCCCATTTCAATTATAAAGGTGTTTTTAGAATTCACTTGATCTTTGAAACAAAACTGCATTAAAATAATTTGACTTCCGACTCATCTAAGAAAGATATTAAGGGATATTCTTCGATAAATAGAAAATATATGGAAAGCATTAAATAGGGTCAACCTTGAAATAAATGGCCATATCTTCGTCAAAAATTGCCCCATTTCAATTATAAAGGTGTTTTTAGAATTCACTTAATCTTTGGAACAAAACTGCATTAAAATAATTTGACTTCCGACTCATCTAAGAAAGATATTAAGGGATATTCTTCGATAAATAGAAAATATATGGAAAGCATTAAATAGGGTCAACCTTGAAATAAATGGCCATATCTTCGTCAAAAATTGCCCCATTTCAATTATAAAGGTGTTTTTAGAATTCACTTGATCTTTGGAACAAAACTGCATTAAAATAATTTGACTTCCGACTCATCTAAGAAAGATATTAAGGGATATTCTTCGATAAATAGAAAATATATGGAAAGCATTAAATAGGGTCTACCTTGAAATAAATGGCCATATCTTCGTCAAAAATTGCCCCATTTCAATTATAAAGGTGTTTTTAGAATTCACTTGATCTTTGGAACAAAACTGCATTAAAATAATTTGACTTCCGACTCATCTAAGAAAGATATTAAGGTATATTCTTCGATAAATAGAAAATATATGGAAAGCATTAAATAGGGTCTACCTTGAAATAAATGGCCATATCTTCGTCAAAAATTGCCCCATTTCAATTATAAAGGTGGTTTTAGAATTCACTTGATCTTTGGAACAAAACTGCATTAAAATAATTTGACTTCCGACTCATCTAAAAAAGATATTAAGGGATATTCTTCGATAAATAGAAAATATATTGAAAGCATTAAATAGGGTCTACCTTGAAATAAATAGCCATATCTTCGTCAAAAATTGCCCCATTTCAATTATAAAGGTGGTTTTAAAATTCACTTGATCTTTGGAACAAAACTGCATTAAAATAATTTGACTTCCGACTCATCTAAGAAAGATATTAAGGGATATTCTTCGATAAATAGAAAATATATGGAAAGCATTAAATAGGGTCTACCTTGAAATAAATGGCCATATCTTCATCAAAAATTGCCCCATTTCAATTATAAAGGTGTTTTTAGAATTCGCTTGATCTTTGGAACAAAACTGCATTAAAATAATTTGACTTCCGACTCATCTAAGAAAGATATTAAGAGATATTCTTCGATAAATAGAAAATATATGGAAAGCATTAAATAGGGTCTACCTTGAAATAAATAGCCATATCTTCGTCAAAAATTGCCCCACTTCAATTATAAAGGTGTTTTTAGAATTCGCTTGATCTTTGGAACAAAAGTGCATTAAAATAATTTGACTTCCGACTCATCTAAGAAAGATATTAAGGGATATTCTTCGATAAATAGAAAATATATGGAAAGCATTAAATAGGGTCAACCTTGAAATAAATGGCCATATCTTCGTCAAAAATTGCCCCATTTCAATTATAAAGGTGTTTTTAGAATTCACTTGATATTTGGAACAAAACTGCATTAAAATAATTTGGCGTCCGACTCATCTAAGAAAGATATTAAGGTATATTCTTCGATAAATAGAAAATATATGGAAAGCATTAAATAGGGTCTACCTTGAAATAAATGGCCATATCTTCATCTAAAATTGCCCCATTTCAATTATAAAGGTGTTTTTAGAATTCGCTTGATCTTTGGAACAAAACTGCATTAAAATAATTTGACTTCCGACTCATCTAAGAAAGATATTAAGAGATATTCTTCGATAAATAGAAAATTTATGGAAAGCATTAAATAGGGTCTACCTTGAAATAAATGGCCATATCTTCGTCAAAAATTGCCCCATTTCAATTATAAAGGTGGTTTTAGAATTCACTTGATCTTTGGAACAAAACTGCATTAAAATAATTTGACTTCCGACTCATCTAAGAAAGATATTAAGGGATATTCGATAAATAGAAAATATATGGAAAGCATTAAATAGGGTCTACCTTGAAATAAATGGCCATATCTTCGTCAAAAATTGCCCCATTTCAATTATAAAGGTGTTTTTAGAATTCACTCAATCTTTGGAACAAAACTGCATTAAAATAATTTGACTTCCGACTCATCTAAGAAAGATATTAAGGCATATTCTTCGATAAATAGAAAATATATGGAAAGCATTAAATAGGGTCTACCTTGAAATAAATGGCCATATCTTCGTCAAAAATTGCCCCATTTCAATTATAAAGGTGTTTTTAGAATTCACTTGATCTTTGGAACAAAACTGCATTAAAATAATTTGACTTCCGACTCATCTAAGAAAGATATTAAGGGATATTCTTCGATAAATAGAAAATATATGGAAAGCATTAAATAGGGTCAACCTTGAAATAAATGGCCATATCTTCGTCAAAAATTGCCCCATTTCAATTATAAAGGTGTTTTTAGAATTCACTCGATCTTTGAAACAAAACTGCATTAAAATAATTTGACTTCCGACTCATCTAAGAAAGATATTAAGGGATATTCTTCGATAAATAGAAAATATATGGAAAGCATTAAATAGGGTCAACCTTGAAATAAATGGCCATATCTTCGTCAAAAATTGCCCCACTTCAATTATAAAGGTGTTTTTAGAATTCACTTGATCTTTGGAACAAAACTGCATTAAAATAATTTGACCTCCGACTCATCTAAGAAAGATATTAAGGGATATTCTTCGATAAATAGAAAATATATGGAAAGCATTAATTAGGGTCTACCTTGAAATAAATGGCCATATCTTCGTCAAAAATTGCCCCATTTCAATTATAAAGGTGTTCTTAGAATTCACTTGATCTTTGGAACAAAAGTGCATTAAAATAATTTGACTTCCGACTCATCCAAAAAAGATATTAAGGGATATTCTTCGATAAATAGAAAATATATGGAAAGCATTAAATAGGGTCTACCTTGAAATAAATAGCCATATCTTCGTCAAAAATTGCCCCATTTCAATTATAAAGGTGTTTTTAGAATTCACTTGATCTTTGAAACAAAACTGCATTAAAATAATTTGACTTCCGACTCATCTAAGAAAGATATTAAGGTATATTCTTCGATAAATAGAAAATATATGGAAAGCATTAAATAGGGTCTACCTTGAAATAAATGGCCATATCTTCGTCAAAAATTGGCCCATTTCAATTATAAAGGTGGTTTTAGAATTCACTTGATCTTTGGAACAAAACTGCATTAAAATAATTTGACTTCCGACTCATCTAAAAAAGATATTAAGGGATATTCTTCGATAAATAGAAAATATATTGAAAGCATTAAATAGGGTCTACCTTGAAATAAATAGCCATATCTTCGTCAAAAATTGCCCCACTTCAATTATAAAGGTGTTTTTAGAATTCGCTTAATCTTTGAAACAAAACTGCATTAAAATAATTTGACTTCCGACTCATCTAAGAAAGATATTAAGGGATATTCTTCGATAAATAAAAAATATATGGAAAGCATTAAATAGGGTCAACCTTGAAATAAATGGCCATATCTTCGTCAAAAATTGCCCCATTTCAATTATAAAGGTGTTTTTAGAATTCACTCGATCTTTGGAACAAAACTGCATTAAAATAATTTGACGTCCGACTCATCTAAGAAAGATATTAAGGTATATTCTTCGATAAATAGAAAATATATGGAAAGCATTAAATAGGGTCTACCTTGAAATAAATGGCCATATCTTCATCTAAAATTGCCCAATTTCAATTATAAAGGTGTTTTTAGAATTCGCTTGATCTTTGGAACAAAACTGCATTAAAATAATTTGACTTCCGACTCATCTAAGAAAGATATTAAGAGATATTCTTCGATAAATAGAAAATTTATGGAAAGCATTAAATAGGGTCTACCTTGAAATAAATGGCCATATCTTCGTCAAAAATTGCCCCATTTCAATTATAAAGGTGGTTTTAGAATTCACTTGATCTTTGGAACAAAACTGCATTAAAATAATTTGACTTCCGACTCATCTAAGAAAGATATTAAGGGATATTCTTCGATAAATAGAAAATATATGGAAAGCATTAAATAGGGTCTACCTTGAAATAAATGGCCATATCTTCGTCAAAAATTGCCCCATTTCAATTATAAAGGTGGTTTTAGAATTCACTTGATCTTTGGAACAAAACTGCATTAAAATAATTTGACTTCCGACTCATCTAAAAAAGATATTAAGGGATATTCTTCGATAAATAGAAAATATATTGAAAGCATTAAATAGGGTCTACCTTGAAATAAATAGCCATATCTTCGTCAAAAATTGCCCCACTTCAATTATAAAGGTGTTTTTAGAATTCGCTTAATCTTTGAAACAAAACTGCATTAAAATAATTTGACTTCCGACTCATCTAAGAAAGATATTAAGGGATATTCTTCGATAAATAAAAAATATATGGAAAGCATTAAATAGGGTCAACCTTGAAATAAATGGCCATATCTTCGTCAAAAATTGCCCCATTTCAATTATAAAGGTGTTTTTAGAATTCACTTGATATTTGGAACAAAACTGCATTAAAATAATTTGGCGTCCGACTCATCTAAGAAAGATATTAAGGTATATTCTTCGATAAATAGAAAATATATGGAAAGCATTAAATAGGGTCTACCTTGAAATAAATGGCCATATCTTCATCTAAAATTGCCCAATTTCAATTATAAAGGTGTTTTTAGAATTCGCTTGATCTTTGGAACAAAACTGCATTAAAATAATTTGACTTCCGACTCATCTAAGAAAGATATTAAGAGATATTCTTCGATAAATAGAAAATTTATGGAAAGCATTAAATAGGGTCTACCTTGAAATAAATGGCCATATCTTCGTCAAAAATTGCCCCATTTCAATTATAAAGGTGGTTTTAGAATTCACTTGATCTTTGGAACAAAACTGCATTAAAATAATTTGACTTCCGACTCATCTAAGAAAGATATTAAGGGATATTCTTCGATAAATAGAAAATATATGGAAAGCATTAAATAGGGTCTACCTTGAAATAAATGGCCATATCTTCGTCAAAAATTGCCCCATTTCAATTATAAAGGTGTTTTTAGAATTCACTTGATCTTTGAAACAAAACTGCATTAAAATAATTTGACTTCCGACTCATCTAAGAAAGATATTAAGGGATATTCTTCGATAAATAGAAAATATATGGAAAGCATTAAATAGGGTCTACCTTGAAATAAATGGCCATATCTTCGTCAAAAATTGCCCCATTTCAATTATAAAGGTGGTTTTAGAATTCACTTGATCTTTGGAACAAAACTGCATTAAAATAATTTGACTTCCGACTCATCTAAAAAAGATATTAAGGGATATTCTTCGATAAATAGAAAATATATTGAAAGCATTAAATAGGGTCTACCTTGAAATAAATAGCCATATCTTCGTCAAAAATTGCCATACTTCAATTATAACGGTGTTTTTAGAATTCGCTTAATCTTTGGAACAAAACTGCATTAAAATAATTTGACTTCCGACTCATCTAAGAAAGATATTAAGGGATATTCTTCGATAAATAGAAAATATATGGAAAGCATTAAATAGGGTCAACCTTGAAATAAATGGCCATATCTTCGTCAAAAATTGCCCCATTTCAATTATAAAGGTGTTTTTAGAATTCACTCGAACTTTAAAACAAAA
>NW_025062712.1:0-49882 GCF_018153295.1 Drosophila grimshawi | reverse complement strand
TATAAAGCTGTTTTTAGAATTCACTTGATCTTTGAAACAAAAGTGCATTAAAATAATTTGACTTCCGACTCATCTAAGAAAGATATTAAGGGATATTCTTCGATAAATAGAAAATATATGGAAAGCATTAAATAGTGTCAACCTTGAAATAAATGGCCATATCTTCGTCAAAAATTGCCCCATTTCAATTATAAAGGTGTTTTTAGAATTCACTTGATCTTTGGAACAAAACTGCATTAAAATAATTTGAGTTCCGACTCATCTAAGAAAGATATTAAGGGATATTCTTCGATAAATAGAAAATATATGGAAATCATTAAATAGGGTCAACCTTGAAATAAATGGCCATATCTTCGTCAAAAACTGCCCCATATCAATTATAAAGGTGTTTTTAGAATTCACTTGATATTTGGAACAAAACTGCATTAAAATAATTTGACTTCCGACTCATCTAAGAAAGATATTAAGGGATATTCTTTGATTAACAGAAAATATATGGAAAGCATTAAATAGGGTCTACCTTGAAATAAATGGCCATATCATCGTCAAAAATTGCCCCATTTCAATTATAAAGGTGTTTTTAGAATTCACTCAATCTGTGGAACAAAACTGCATTAAAATAATTTGACTTCCGACTCATCTAAGAAAGATATTAAGGGATATTCTGATAAATAGAAAATATATGGAAAGCATTAAATAGGGTCAACCTTGAAATAAATGGCCATATCTTCGTCAAAAATTGCCCCATTTCAATTATAAATGTGTTTTTGGAATTCACTTGATCTTTGGAACAAAACTGCATTAAAATAATTTGACTTCCGACTCAGCAAAGAAAGATATTAAGGGATATTCTTCGATAAATAGAAAATATATGGAAAGCATTAAATAGGGTCTACCTTGAAATAAATGGCCATATCTTCGTCAACAATTGCTCCATTTCAATTATAAAGGTGTTTTTAGAATTCACTTGATCTTTGGAACAAAACTGCATTAAAATAATTTGACTTCCGACTCATCTAAGAAAGATATTAAGGGATATTCTTCGATAAATAGAAAATATATGGAAAGCATTAAATAGGGTCTACCTTGAAATAAATGGCCATATCTTCGTCAAAAATTGCCCCATTTCAATTATAAAGCTGTTTTTAGAATTCACTTGATCTTTGAAACAAAAGTGCATTAAAATAATTTGACTTCCGACTCATCTAAGAAAGATATTAAGGGATATTCTTCGATAAATAGAAAATATATGGAAAGCATTAAATAGTGTCAACCTTGAAATAAATGGCCATATCTTCGTCAAAAATTGCCCCATTTCAATTATAAAGGTGTTTTTAGAATTCACTTGATCTTTGGAACAAAACTGCATTAAAATAATTTGAACTCCGACTCATCTAAGAAAGATATTAAAGGGATATTCTTCGATAAATAGAAAATATATGGAAATCATTAAATAGTGTCAACCTTGAAATAAATGGCCATATCTTCGTCAAAAACTGCCCCATTTCAATTATAAAGGTGTTTTTAGAATTCACTTGATCTTTGGAACAAAACTGCATTAAAATAATTTGACTTCCGACTCATTTAAGAAAGATATTAAGGGATATTCTTCGATAAATAGAAAATATATGGAAAGCATTAAATAGGGTCTACCTTGAAATAAATGGCCATATCATCGTCAAAAATTGCCCCATTTCAATTATAAAGGTGTTTTTAGAATTCACTTCATCTTTGGAACAAAACTGCATTAAAATAATTTGACTTCCGACTCATGTAAGAAAGATATTAAGGGATATTCGATAAATAGAAAATATATGGAAAGCATTAAATAGGGTCAACCTTGAAATAAATGGCCATATCTTCGTCAAAAATTGCCCCATTTCAATTATAAAGGTGTTTTTGGAATTCACTTGATCTTTGGAACAAAACTGCATTAAAATAATTTGACTTCCGACTCATCTAAGAAAGATATTAAGGGATATTCTTCGATAAATAGAAAATATATGGAAAGCATTAAATAGGGTCTACCTTGAAATAAATGGCCATATCTTCGTCAAAAATTACCTCATTTCAATTATAAAGGTGTTTTTAGAATTCACTTGATCTTTGGAACAAAACTGCATTAAAATAATTTGACTTCCGACTCATCTAAGAAAGATATTAAGGGATATTCTTCGATAAATAGAAAATATATGGAAAGCATTAAATAGGGTCTACCTTGAAATAAATGGCCATATCTTCGTCAAAAATTGCCCCATTTCAATTATAAAGGTGTTTTTAGAATTCACTCGATCTTTGGAAGAAAACTGCATTAAAATAATTTGACTTCCGACTCATCTAAGAAAGATATTAAGGGATATTCTGATAAATAGGAAATATATGGAAAGCATTAAATAGGGTCTACCTTGAAATAAATGGCCATATCTTCGTCAAAAATTGCCCCATTTCAATTATAAAGCTGTTTTTAGAATTCACTTGATCTTTGAAACAAAAGTGCATTAAAATAATTTGACTTCCGACTCATCTAAGAAAGATATTAAGGGATATTCTTCGATAAATAGAAAATATATGGAAAGCATTAAATAGGGTCAACCTTGAAATAAATGGCCATATCTTCGTCAAAAATTGCCCCATTTCAATTATAAAGGTGTTTTTAGAATTCACTTGATCTTTGGAACAAAACTGCATTAAAATAATTTGACTTCCGACTCATCTAAGAAAGATATTAAAGGATATTCTTCGATAAATAGAAAATATATGGAAAGCATTAAATAGGGTCTACCTTGAAATAAATGGCCATATCTTCGTCAAAAACTGCCCCATTTCAATTATAAAGGTGTTTTTAGAATTCACTTGATCTTTGGAACAAAACTGCATTAAAATAATTTGACTTCCGACTCATCTAAGAAAGATATTAAGGGATATTCTTCGATAAATAGAAAATATATGGAAAGCATTAAATAGGGTCTACCTTGAAATAAATGGCCATATCTTCGTCAAAAATTGCCCCATTTCAATTATAAAGGTGTTTTTAGAATTCGCTCGATCATTGGAACAAAACTGCATTAAAATAATTTGACTTCCGACTCATCTAAAAAAGATATTAAGGGATATTCTTCGATAAATAGAAAATATATGGAAAGCATTAAATAGGGTCTACCTTGAAATAAATGGCCATATCTTCGTCAAAAATTGCCCCATTTCAATTATAAAGGTGTTTTTGGAATTCACTTGATCTTTGGAACAAAACTGCATTAAAATAATTTGACTTCCGACTCATCTAAGAAAGATATTAAGGGATATTCTTTGATAAATAGAAAATATATGGAAAGCATTAAATAGGGTCTACCTTGAAATAAATGGCCATATCTTCGTCAAAAATTGCCCCATTTCAATTATAAAGGTGTTTTTAGAATTCACTTGATCTTTGGAACAAAACTGCATTAAAATAATTTGACTTCCGACTCATCTAAGAAAGATATTAAGGGATATTCTTTGATAAATAGAAAATATATGGAAAGCATTAAATAGGGTCTACCTTGAAATAAATGGCCATATCTTCGTCAAAAATTGCCCCATTTCAATTATAAAGGTGTTTTTAGAATTCACTTGATCTTTGGAATAAAACTGCATTAAAATAATTTGACTTCCGACTCATCTAAGAAAGATATTAAGGGATATTCTTCGATAAATAGAAAATATATGGAAAGCATTAAATAGGGTCTACCTTGAAATAAATGGCCATATCTTCGTCAAAAATTGCCCCATTTCAATTATAAAGGTGTTTTTAGAATTCACTTGATCTTTGGAACAAAACTGCATTAAAATATTTTGACTTCCGACTCATGTAAGAAAGATATTAAGGGATATTCTTCGATAAATAGAAAATATATGGAAAGCATTAAATAGGGTCTACCTTGAAATAAATGGCCATATCTTCGTCAAAAATTGCCCCATTTCAATTATAAATGTGTTTTTGGAATTCACTTGATCTTTGGAACAAAACTGCATTAAAATAATTTGACTTCCGACTCATCTAAGAAAGATATTAAGGGATATTCTTCGATAAATAGAAAATATATGGAAAGCATTAAATAGGGTCTACCTTGAAATAAATAGCCATATCTTCGTCAAAAATTGCCCCATTTCAATTATAAAGGTGTTTTTAGAATTCACTCGATCTTTGGAAGAAAACTGCATTAAAATAATTTGACTTCCGACTCATCTAAGAAAGATATTAAGGGATATTCGATAAATAGGAAATATATGGAAAGCATTAAATAGGGTCTACCTTGAAATAAATGGCCATATCTTCGTCAAAAATTGCCCCATTTCAATTATAAAGCTGTTTTTAGAATTCACTTGATCTTTGAAACAAAAGTGCATTAAAATAATTTGACTTCCGACTCATCTAAGAAAGATATTAAGGGATATTCTTCGATAAATAGAAAATATATGGAAAGCATTAAATAGGGTCTACCTTTAAATAAATGGCCATATCTTCGTCTAAAATTGCCCCATTTCAATTATAAAGGTGTTTTTAGAATTCACTCGATCTTTGAAACAAATCTGCATTAAAATAATTTGAGTTCCGACTCATCTAAGAAAGATATTAAGGGATATTCTTCGATAAATAGAAAATATATGGAAATCATTAAATAGTGTCAACCTTGAAATAAATGGCCATATCTTCGTCAAAAACTGCCCCATTTCAATTATAAAGGTGTTTTTAGAATTCACTTGATCTTTGGAACAAAACTGCATTAAAATAATTTGACTTCCGACTCATCTAAGAAAGATATTAAGGGATATTCTTCGATAAATAGAAAATATATGGAAAGCATTAAATAGGGTCTACCTTGAAATAAATGGCCATATCATCGTCAAAAATTGCCCCATTTCAATTATAAAGGTGTTTTTAGAATTCACTTCATCTTTGGAACAAAACTGCATTAAAATAATTTGACTTCCGACTCATGTAAGAAAGATATTAAGGGATATTCGATAAATAGAAAATATATGGAAAGCATTAAATAGGGTCAACCTTGAAATAAATGGCCATATCTTCGTCAAAAATTGCCCCATTTCAATTATAAATGTGTTTTTGGAATTCACTTGATCTTTGGAACAAAACTGCATTAAAATAATTTGACTTCCGACTCATCTAAGAAAGATATTAAGGGATATTCTTCGATAAATAGAAAATATATGGAAAGCATTAAATAGGGTCTACCTTGAAATAAATGGCCATATCTTCGTCAAAAATTGCCCCATTTCAATTATAAAGGTGTTTTTAGAATTCTCTCGATCTTTGGAAGAAAACTGCATTAAAATAATTTGACTTCCGACTCATCTAAGAAAGATATTAAGGGATATTCTTCGATAAATAGAAAATATATGGAAAGCATTAAATATGGTCAACCTTGAAATAAATGGCCATATCTTCGTCAAAAATTGCCCCATTTCAATTATAAAGGTGTTTTTAGAATTCACTTCATATTTGGAACAAAACTGCATTAAAATATTTTGACTTCCGACTCATGTAAGAAAGATATTAAGGGATATTCTTCGATAAATAGAAAATATATGGAAAGCATTAAATAGGGTCTACCTTGAAATAAATGGCCATATCTTCGTCAAAAATTGCCTCATTTCAATTATAAAGGTGTTTTTAGAATTCACTTGATCTTTGGAACAAAACTGCATTAAAATAATTTGACTTCCGACTCATCTAAGAAAGATATTAAGGGATATTCTTTGATAAATAGAAAATATATGGAAAGCATTAAATAGGGTCTACCTTGAAATAAATGGCCATATCTTCGTCAAAAATTGCCCCATTTCAATTATAAATGTGTTTTTGGAATTCACTTGATCTTTGGAACAAAACTGCATTAAAATAATTTGACTTCCGACTCATCTAAGAAAGATATTAAGGGATATTCTTCGATAAATAGAAAATATATGGAAAGCATTAAATAGTGTCTACCTTGAAATAAATGGCCATATCTTCGGCAAAAATTGCCCCATTTCAATTATAAAGGTGTTTTTAGAATTCACTTGATCTTTGGAACAAAACTGCTTTAAAATAATTTGACTTCCGACTCATCTAAGAAAGATATTAAGGGATATTCTTCGATAAATAGAAAATATATGGAAAGCATTAAATAGGGTCTACCTTGAAATAAATAGCCATATCTTCGTCAAAAATTGCCCCATTTCAATTATAAAGGTGTTTTTAGAATTCACTTGATCTTTGGAACAAAACTGCATTAAAATATTTTGACTTCCGACTCATGTAAGAAAGATATTAAGGGATATTCTTCGATAAATAGAAAATATATGGAAAGCATTAAATAGGGTCTACCTTAAAATAATAGGCCATATCTTCGTCAAAAATTACCCCATTTCAATTATAAAGGTGTTTTTAGAATTCACTTGATCTTTGGAACAAAACTGCATTAAAATAATTTGAGTTCCGACTCATCTAAGAAAGATATTAAGGGATATTCTTCGATAAATAGAAAATATATGGAAATCATTAAATAGTGTCAACCTTGAAATAAATGGCCATATCTTCGTCAAAAACTGCCCCATTTCAATTATAAAGGTGTTTTTAGAATTCACTTGATCTTTGGAACAAAACTGCATTAAAATAATTTGACTTCCGACTCATCTAAGAAAGATATTAAGGGATATTCTTCGATAAATAGAAAATATATGGAAAGCATTAAATAGGGTCTACCTTGAAATAAATGGCCATATCATCGTCAAAAATTGCCCCATTTCAATTATAAAGGTGTTTTTAGAATTCACTTCATCTTTGAAACAAAACTGCATTAAAATAATTTGACTTCCGACTCATGTAAGAAAGATATTAAGGGATATTCTTGATAAATAGAAAATATATGGAAAGCATTAAATAGGGTCAACCTTGAAATAAATGGCCATATCTTCGTCAAAAATTGCCCCATTTCAATTATAAATGTGTTTTTGGAATTCACTTGATCTTTGGAACAAAACTGCATTAAAATAATTTGACTTCCGACTCATCTAAGAAAGATATTAAGGGATATTCTTCGATAAATAGAAAATATATGGAAAGCATTAAATAGGGTCTACCTTGAAATAAATGGCCATATCTTCGTCAAAAATTGCCCCATTTCAATTATAAAGGTGTTTTTAGAATTCTCTCGATCTTTGGAAGAAAACTGCATTTAAATAATTTGACTTCCGACTCATCTAAGAAAGATATTAAGGGATATTCGATAAATAGAAAATATATGGAAAGCATTAAATAGGGTCAACCTTGAAATAAATGGCCATATCTTCGTCAAAAATTGTTCCATTTCAATTATAAAGGTGTTTTTTGAATTCGCTCGATCTTTGGAACAAAACTGCATTAAAATATTTTGACTTCCAACTCATCTAAGAAAGATATTAAGGGATATTCTTCGATAAATAGAAAATATATGGAAAGCATTAAATAGGGTCTACCTTGAAATAAATGGCCATATCTTCGTCAAAAATTGCCCCATTTCAATTATAAATGTGTTTTTGGAATTCACTTGATCTTTGGAACAAAACTGCATTAAAATAATTTGACTTCCGACTCATCTAAGAAAGATATTAAGGGATATTCTTCGATAAATAGAAAATATATGGAAAGCATTAAATAGGGTCTACCTTGAAATAAATGGCCATATCTTCGTCAAAAATTGCCCCATTTCAATTATAAAGGTGTTTTTAGAATTCACTAGTTCTTTGGAACAAAACTGCATTAAAATATTTTGACTTCCGACTCATGTAAGAAAGATATTAAGGGATATTCTTTGATAAATAAAAAATATATGGAAAGCATTAAATAGGGTCTACCTTGAAATAAATGGCCATATCTTCGTCAAAAATTGCCCCATTTCAATTATAAAGGCGTTTTTAGAATTCGCTCGATCTTTGGAACAAAACTGCATTAAAATAATTTGACTTCCGACTCATCTAAGAAAGATATTAAGGGATATTCTTCGATAAATAGAAAATATATGGAAAGCATTAAATAGGGTCTACCTTGAAATAAATGGCCATATCTTCGTCAAAAATTGCCCCCTTTTAATTATAAAGGTGTTTTTAGAATTCACTTGATCTTTGGAACAAAACTGCATTAAAATATTTTGACTTCCGACTCATGTAAGAAAGATATTAAGGGATATTCTTTGATAAATAAAAAATATATGGAAAGCATTAAATAGGGTCTACCTTGAAATAAATGGCCATATCTTCGTCAAAAATTGCCCCATTTCAATTATAAATGTGTTTTTAGAATTCACTTGATCTTTGGAACAAAACTGCATTAAAATAATTTGACTTCCGACTCATCTAAGAAAGATATTAAGGGATATTCTTCGATAAATAGAAAATATATTGAAAGCATTAAATAGGGTCTACCTTGAAATAAATGGCCATATCTTCGTCAAAAATTGCCCCATTTCAATTATAAAGGTGTTTTTAGAATTCGCTTGATCTTTGGAACAAAACTGCATTAAAATAATTTGACTTCCGACTCATCTAAGAAAGATATTAAGGGATATTCTTCGATAAATAGAAAATATATGGAAAGCATTAAATAGTGTCTACCTTGAAATAAATGGCCATATCTTCGTCAAAAATTGCCCCATTTCAATTATAAAGGTGTTTTTAGAATTCACTTGATCTTTGGAACAAAACTGCTTTAAAATAATTTGACTTCCGACTCATCTAAAAAAGATATTAAGGGATATTCTTCGATAAATAGAAAATATATGGAAAGCATTAAATAGGGTCTACCTTGAAATAAATAGCCATATCTTCGTCAAAAATTGACCCACTTCAATTATAAAGGTGTTTCTAGAATTCACTCAATCTTTGGAACAAAACTGCATTAAAATATTTTGACTTCCGACTCATCTAAGAAAGATATTAAGGGATATTCTTCGATAAATAGAAAATATATGGAAAGCATTAAATAGGGTCTACCTTGAAATAAATGGCCATATCTTCGTCAAAAATTGCCCCATTTCAATTATAAATGTGTTTTTGGAATTCACTTGATCTTTGGAACAAAACTGCATTAAAATAATTTGAGTTCCGACTCATCTAAGAAAGATATTAAGGGATATTCTTCGATAAATAGAAAATATATGGAAATCATTAAATAGTGTCAACCTTGAAATAAATGGCCATATCTTCGTCAAAAACTGCCCCATTTCAATTATAAAGGTGTTTTTAGAATTCGCTTGCTCTTTGGAACAAAACTGCATTAAAATAATTTGACTTCCGACTCATCTAAGAAAGATATTAAGGGATATTCTTCGATAAATAGAAAATATATGGAAAGCATTAAATAGGGTCTACCTTGAAATAAATGGCCATATCATCGTCAAAAATTGCCCCATTTCAATTATAAAGGTGTTTTTAGAATTCACTTCATCTTTGGAACAAAACTGCATTAAAATAATTTGACTTCCGACTCATCTAAGAAAGATATTAAGGGATATTCTTCGATAAATAGAAAATATATGGAAAGCATTAAATAGTGTCAACCTTGAAATAAATGGCCATATCTTCGTCAAAAATTGCCCCATTTCAATTATAAAGGTGTTTTTAGAATTCACTTGATCTTTGAAACAAAACTGCATTAAAATAATTTGACTTCCGACTCATCTAAGAAAGATATTAAGGGATATTCTTCGATAAATAGAAAATATATGGAAAGCATTAAATAGGGTCTACCTTGAAATAAATGGCCATATCTTCGTCAAAAATTGCCCCATTTCAATTATAAATGTGTTTTTGGAATTCACTTGATCTTTGGAACAAAACTGCATTAAAATAATTTGACTTCCGACTCATCTAAGAAAGATATTAAGGGATATTCTTCGATAAATAGAAAATATATGGAAAGCATTAAATAGGGTCTACCTTGAAATAAATGGCCATATCATCGTCAAAAATTGCCCCATTTCAATTATAAAGGTGTTTTTAGAATTCACTTCATCTTTGGAACAAAACTGCATTAAAATAATTTGACTTCCGACTCATGTAAGAAAGATATTAAGGGATATTCGATAAATAGAAAATATATGGAAAGCATTAAATAGGGTCAACCTTGAAATAAATGGCCATATCTTCGTCAAAAATTGCCCCATTTCAATTATAAAGGTGTTTTTAGAATTCGCTTGATCTTTGGAACAAAACTGCATTAAAATAATTTGACTTCCGACTCATCTAAGAAAGATATTAAGGGATATTCTTCGATAAATAGAAAATATATGGAAAGCATTAAATAGGGTCTACCTTGAAATAAATGGCCATATCATCGTCAAAAATTGCCCCATTTCAATTATAAAGGTGTTTTTAGAATTCACTTCATCTTTGGAACAAAACTGCATTAAAATAATTTGACTTCCGACTCATGTAAGAAAGATATTAAGGGATATTCGATAAATAGAAAATATATGGAAAGCATTAAATAGGGTCAACCTTGAAATAAATGGCCATATCTTCGTCAAAAATTGCCCCATTTCAATTATAAATGTGTTTTTGGAATTCACTTGATCTTTGGAACAAAACTGCATTAAAATAATTTGACTTCCGACTCATCTAAGAAAGATATTAAGGGATATTCTTCGATAAATAGAAAATATATGGAAAGCATTAAATAGGGTCTACCTTGAAATAAATGGCCATATCTTCGTCAAAAATTGCCCCATTTCAATTATAAAGGTGTTTTTAGAATTCTCTCGATCTTTGGAAGAAAACTGCATTAAAATAATTTGACTTCCGACTCATCTAAGAAAGATATTAAGGGATATTCGATAAATAGAAAATATATGGAAAGCATTAAATAGGGTCAACCTTGAAATAAATGGCCATATCTTCGTCAAAAATTGTTCCATTTCAATTATAAAGGTGTTTTTAGAATTCACTTCATCTTTGGAACAAAACTGCATTAAAATATTTTGACTTCCGACTCATGGAAGAAAGATATTAAGGGATATTCTTCGATAAATAGAAAATATATGGAAAGCATTAAATAGGGTCTACCTTGAAATAAATGGCCATATCTTCGTCAAAAATTGCCCCATTTCAATTATAAATGTGTTTTTGGAATTCGCTTGATCTTTGGAACAAAACTGCATTAAAATAATTTGACTTCCGACTCATCTAAGAAAGATATTAAGGGATATTCTTCGATAAATAGAAAATATAAGGAAAGCAGTAAATATGGTCTACCTTGAAATAAATGGCCATATCTTCGTCAAAAATTGCCCCATTTCAATTATAAAGGTGTTTTTAGAATTCACTTCATCTTTGGAACAAAACTGCATTAAAATATTTTGACTTCCGACTCATGTAAGAAAGATATTAAGGGATATTCTTTGATAAATAAAAAATATATGGAAAGCATTAAATAGGGTCTACCTTGAAATAAATGGCCATATCTTCGTCAAAAATTGCCCCATTTCAATTATAAAGGCGTTTTTAGAATTCGCTTGATCTTTGGAACAAAACTGCATTAAAATAATTTGACTTCCGACTCATCTAAGAAAGATATTAAGGGATATTCTTCGATAAATAGAAAATATATTGAAAGCATTAAATAGGGTCTACCTTGAAATAAATGGCCATATCTTCGTCAAAAATTGCCCCATTTCAATTATAAAGGTGTTTTTAGAATTCGCTTGATCTTTGGAACAAAACTGCATTAAAATAATTTGACTTCCGACTCATCTAAGAAAGATATTAAGGGATATTCTTCGATAAATAGAAAATATATGGAAAGCATTAAATAGTGTCTACCTTGAAATAAATGGCCATATCTTCGTCAAAAATTGCCCCATTTCAATTATAAAGGTGTTTTTAGAATTCACTTGATCTTTGGAGCAAAACTGCTTTAAAATAATTTGACTTCCGACTCATCTAATAAAGATATTAAGGGATATTCTTCGATAAATAGAAAATATATGGAAAGCATTAAATAGGGTCTACCTTGAAATAAATGGCCATATCTTCGTCAAAAATTGCCCCATTTCAATTATAAAGGTGTTTTTAGAATTCACTTGATCTTTGGAACAAAACTTTATTAAAATATTTTGACTTCCGACTCATGTAAGAAAGATATTAAGGGATATTCTTCGATAAATAGAAAATATATGGAAAGCATTAAATAGGGTCTACCTTAAAATAATAGGCCATATCTTCGTCAAAAATTGCCCCATTTCAATTATAAAGGTGTTTTTAGAATTCACTTGATCTTTGGAACAAAACTGCATTAAAATAATTTGAGTTCCGACTCATCTAAGAAATATATTAAGGGATATTCTTCGATAAATAGAAAATATATGGAAATCATTAAATAGTGTCAACCTTGAAATAAATGGCCATATCTTCGTCAAAAATTGCCCCATTTCAATTATAAATGTGTTTTTGGAATTCACTTGATCTTTGGAACAAAACTGCATTAAAATAATTTGACTTCCGACTCATCTAAGAAAGATATTAAGGGATATTCTTCGATAAATAGAAAATATATGGAAAGCATTAAATAGGGTCTACCTTGAAATAAATGGCCATATCATCGTCAAAAATTGCCCCATTTCAATTATAAAGGTGTTTTTAGAATTCACTTCATCTTTGGAACAAAACTGCATTAAAATAATTTGACTTCCGACTCATGTAAGAAAGATATTAAGGGATATTCGATAAATAGAAAATATATGGAAAGCATTAAATAGGGTCAACCTTGAAATAAATGGCCATATCTTCGTCAAAAATTGCCCCATTTCAATTATAAATGTGTTTTTGGAATTCACTTGATCTTTGGAACAAAACTGCATTAAAATAATTTGACTTCCGACTCATCTAAGAAAGATATTAAGGGATATTCTTCGATAAATAGAAAATATATGGAAAGCATTAAATAGGGTCTACCTTGAAATAAATGGCCATATCTTCGTCAAAAATTGCCCCATTTCAATTATAAAGGTGTTTTTAGAATTCTCTCGATCTTTGGAAGAAAACTGCATTAAAATAATTTGACTTCCGACTCATCTAAGAAAGATATTAAGGGATATTCGATAAATAGAAAATATATGGAAAGCATTAAATAGGGTCAACCTTGAAATAAATGGCCATATCTTCGTCAAAAATTGTTCCATTTCAATTATAAAGGTGTTTTTAGAATTCACTTCATCTTTGGAACAAAACTGCATTAAAATATTTTGACTTCCGACTCATGGAAGAAAGATATTAAGGGATATTCTTCGATAAATAGAAAATATATGGAAAGCATTAAATAGGGTCTACCTTGAAATAAATGGCCATATCTTCGTCAAAAATTGCCTCATTTCAATTATAAAGGTGTTTTTAGAATTCACTTGATCTTTGGAACAAAACTGCATTAAAATAATTTGACTTCCGACTCATCTAAGAAAGATATTAAGGGATATTCTTTGATAAATAGAAAATATATGGAAAGCATTAAATAGGGTCTACCTTGAAATAAATGGCCATATCTTCGTCAAAAATTGCCCCATTTCAATTATAAATGTGTTTTTGGAATTCACTTGATCTTTGGAACAAAACTGCATTAAAATAATTTGACTTCCGACTCATCTAAGAAAGATATTAAGGGATATTCTTCGATAAATAGAAAATATATGGAAAGCATTAAATAGGGTCTACCTTGAAATAAATGGCCATATCTTCGTCAAAAATTGCCCCATTTCAATTATAAAGGTGTTTTTAGAATTCACTTCATCTTTGGAACAAAACTGCATTAAAATATTTTGACTTCCGACTCATGTAAGAAAGATATTAAGGGATATTCTTTGATAAATAAAAAATATATGGAAAGCATTAAATAGGGTCTACCTTGAAATAAATGGCCATATCTTCGTCAAAAATTGCCCCATTTCAATTATAAATGTGTTTTTGGAATTCACTTGATCTTTGGAACAAAACTGCATTAAAATAATTTGACTTCCGACTCATCTAAGAAAGATATTAAGGGATATTCTTCGATAAATAGAAAATATATGGAAAGCATTAAATAGGGTCTACCTTGAAATAAATGGCCATATCTTCGTCAAAAATTGCCCCATTTCAATTATAAAGGTGTTTTTTTTTTTGGAATTCACTCGATCCTTGGAACAAAACTGCATTAAAATAATTTGACTTCCGACTCATCTAAGAAAGATATTAAGGGATATTCTTCGATAAATAGAAAATATATGGAAAGCATTAAATAGTGTCTACCTTGAAATAAATGGCCATATCTTCGTCAAAAATTGCCCCATTTCAATTATAAAGGTGTTTTTAGAATTCACTTGATCTTTGGAACAAAACTGCATTAAAATAATTTGACTTCCGACTCATCTAAGAAAGATATTAAGGGATATTCTTCGATAAATAGAAAATATATGGAAAGCATTAAATAGGGTCTACCTTGAAATAAATAGCCATATCTTCGTCAAAAATTGCCCCATTTCAATTATAAAGGTGTTTTTAGAATTCACTTGATCTTTGGAACAAAACTGCATTAAAATATTTTGACTTCCGACTCATGTAAGAAAGATATTAAGGGATATTCTTTGATAAATAGAAAATATATGGAAAGCATTAAATAGGGTCTACCTTGAAATAAATGGCCATATCTTCGTCAAAAATTGCCCCATTTCAATTATAAAGGTGTTTTTAGAATTCACTTGATCTTTGGAACAAAACTGCATTCAATATTTTGACTTCCGACTCATGTAAGAAAGATATTAAGGGATATTCTTCGATAAATAGAAAATATATGGAAAGCATTAAATAGGGTCTACCTTGAAATAAATGGCCATATCTTCGTCAAAAATTGCCCCATTTCAATTATATATGTGTTTTTGGAATTCACTTGATCTTTGGAACAAAACTGCATTAAAATAATTTGACTTCCGACTCATCTAAGAAAGATATTAAGGGATATTCTTCGATAAATAGAAAATATATGGAAAGCATTAAATAGGGTCTACCTTGAAATAAATGGCCATATCTTCGTCAAAAATTGCCCCATTTCAATTATAAAGGTGTTTTTAGAATTCACTCGATCTTTGGAAGAAAACTGCATTAAAATAATTTGACTTCCGACTCATCTAAGAAAGATATTAAGGGATATTCGATAAATAGAAAATATATGGAAAGCATTAAATAGGGTCTACCTTGAAAGAAATGGCCATATCTTCGTCAAAAATTGCCCCACTTCAATTATAAAGGTGTTTTTAGAATTCGCTTAATCTTTGAAACAAAACTGCATTAAAATAATTTGACTTCCGACTCATCTAAAAAAGATATTAAGGGATATTCTTCGATAAATAGAAAATATATGGAAAGCATTAAATAGGGTCTACCTTGAAATAAATGGCCATATCTTCATTTAAAATTGCCCAATTTCAATTATAAAGGTGTTTTTAGAATTCACTTGATCTTTGGAACAAAACTGCATTAAAATAATTTGACTTCCGACTCATCTAAGAAAGATATTAAGGGATATTCTTCGATAAATAGAAAATATATGGAAAGCATTAAATAGGGTCTACCTTGAAATAAATGGCCATATCTTCGTCAAAAATTGCCCCATTTCAATTATAAAAGTGTTTTTAGAATTCACTTGATCTTTGGAACAAAACTGCATTAAAATAATTTGACTTCCGACTCATCTAAGAAAGATATTAAGGGATATTCTTCGATAAATAGAAAATATATGGAAAGCATTAAATAGTGTCTACCTTGAAATAAATGGCCATATCTTCGTCAAAAATTGCCCCATTCAATTATAAATGTGTTTTTAGAATTCACTTGATCTTTGGAACAAAACTGCATTAAAATAATTTGACTTCCGACTCATCTAAGAAAGATATTAAGGGATATTCTTCGATAAATAGAAAAATATATGGAAAGCATTAAATAGGGTCTACCTTGAAATAAAATGGCCATATCTTCGTCAAAAATTGCCCCACTTCAATTATAAAGGTGTTTTTAGAATTCGCTTAATCTTTGAAACAAAACTGCATTAAAATAATTTGACTTCCGACTCATCTAAGAAAGATATTAAGGGATATTCTTCGATAAATAGAAAATATATGGAAAGCATTAAATAGGGTCTTCCTTGAAATAAATGGCTAATCTTCGTCAAAAATTGCCCCATTTCAATTATAAAGGTGTTTTTAGAATTCGCTCGATCTTTGGAAGAAAACTGCATTAAAATAATTTGACTTCCGACTCATCTAAGAAAGATATTAAGGGATATTCTTCGATAAATAGAAAATATATGGAAAGCATTAAATAGGGTCTACCTTGAAATAAATGGCCATATCTTCGTCAAAAATTGCCCCATTTCAATTATAAAGGTGTTTTTAGAATTCACTTGATCTTTGGAACAAAACTGCATTAAAATAATTTGACTTCCGACTCATCTAAGAAAGATATTAAGGGATATTCTTTGATAAATAGAAAATATATGGAAAGCATTAAATAGGGTCTACCTTGAAATAAATGGCCATATCTTCGTCAAAAATTGCCCCATTTCAATTATAAATGTGTTTTTAGAATTCACTTGATATTTGGAACAAAACTGCATTAAAATAATTTGACTTCCGACTCATCTAAGAAAGATATTAAGGGATATTCTTCGATAAATAGAAAATATATGGAAAGCATTAAATAGGGTCTACCTTGAAATAAATGGCCATATCTTCGTCAAAAATTGCCCCATTTCAATTATAAAGGTGTTTTTAGAATTCACTTGATCTTTGGAACAAAACTGCATTAAAATATTTTGACTTCCGACTCATGTAAGAAAGATATTAAGGGATATTCTTTGATAAATAGAAAATATATGGAAAGCATTAAATAGGGTCTACCTTGAAATAAATGGCCATATCTTCGTCAAAAATTGCCCCATTTCAATTATATATGTGTTTTTGGAATTCACTTGATCTTTGGAACAAAACTGCATTAAAATAATTTGACTTCCGACTCATCTAAGAAAGATATTAAGGGATATTCTTCGATAAATAGAAAATATATGGAAAGCATTAAATAGGGTCTACCTTGAAATAAATGGCCATATCTTCGTCAAAAATTGCCCCATTTCAATTATAAAGGTGTTTTTAGAATTCACTCGATCTTTGGAAGAAAACTGCATTAAAATAATTTGACTTCCGACTCATCTAAGAAAGATATTAAGGGATATTCGATAAATAGAAAATATATGGAAAGCATTAAATAGGGTCAACCTTGAAATAAATGGCCATATCTTCGTCAAAAATTGCCCCATTTCAATTATAAAGGTGTTTTTAGAATTCACTTGATCTTTGGAACAAAACTGCATTAAAATAATTTGACTTCCGACTCATCTAAGAAAGATATTAAGGGATATTCTTCGATAAATAGAAAATATATGGAAAGCATTAAATAGTGTCTACCTTGAAATAAATGGCAATATCTTCGTCAAAAATTGCCCCATTTCAATTATAAAGGTGTTTTTAGAATTCACTTGATCTTTGGAACAAAACTGCATTAAAATAATTTGACTTCCGACTCATCTAAAAAAGATATTAAGAGATATTCTTCGATAAATAGAAAATATATGGAAAGCATTAAATAGGGTCTACCTTGAAATAAATAGCCATATCTTTGTCAAAAATTGCCCCACTTCAATTATAAAGGTGTTTTTAGAATTCACTTGATCTTTGGAACAAAACTGCATTAAAATAATTTGACTTCCGACTCATCTAAAAAAGATATTAAGGGATATTCTTCGATAAATAGAAAATATATGGAAAGCATTAAATAGGGTCTACCTTGAAATAAATAGCCATATCTTCGTCAAAAATTGCCCCATTTCAATTATAAAGGTGTTTTTAGAATTCACTCGATCTTTGGAAGAAAACTGCATTAAAATAATTTGACTTCCGACTCATCTAAGAAAGATATTAAGGGATATTCGATAAATAGGAAATATATGGAAAGCATTAAATAGGGTCTACCTTGAAATAAATGGCCATATCTTCGTCAAAAATTGCCCCATTTCAATTATAAAGGTGTTTTTAGAATTCACTTGATCTTTGGAACAAAACTGCATTAAAATAATTTGACTTCCGACTCATCTAAGAAAGATATTAAGGGATATTCGATAAATAGAAAATATATGGAAAGCATTAAATAGGGTCTACCTTGAAATAAATGGCCATATCTTCGTCAAAAATTGCCCCACTTCAATTATAAAGGTGTTTTTAGAATTCGCTTAATCTTTGAAACAAAACTGCATTAAAATAATTTGACTTCCGACTCATCTAAGAAAGATATTAAGGGATATTCTTCGATAAATAGAAAATATATGGAAAGCATTAAATAGGGTCTACCTTGAAATAAATGGCTAATCTTCGTCAAAAATTGCCCAATTTCAATTATAAAGGTGTTTTTAGAATTCACTCGATCTTTGGAACAAAACTGCATTAAAATAATTTGACTTCCGACTCATCTAAGAAAGATATTAAGGGATATTCTTCGATAAATAGAAAATATATGGAAAGCATTAAATAGGGTCTACCTTGAAATAAATGGCCATATCTTCGTCAAAAATTGCCCCATTTCAATTATAAAGGTGTTTTTAGAATTCACTTGATCTTTGGAACAAAACTGCATTAAAATAATTTGACTTCCGACTCATCTAAGAAAGATATTAAGGGATATTCTTCGATAAATAGAAAATATATGGAAAGCATTAAATAGGGTCTACCTTGAAATAAATGGCCATATCTTCGTCAAAAATTGCCCCATTTCAATTGTAAAGGTGTTTTTAGAATTCACTCGATCTTTGGAAGAAAACTGCATTAAAATAATTCGACTTCCGACTCATCTAAGAAAGATATTAAGGGATATTCTTCGATAAATAGAAAATATATGGAAAGCATTAAATAGGGTCTACCTTGAAATAAATGGCCATATCTTCGTCAAAAATTGCCCCATTTCAATTATAAAGGTGTTTTTAGAATTCACTTGATCTTTGGAAGAAAACTGCATTAAAATAATTCGACTTCCGACTCATCTAAGAAAGATATTAAGGGATATTCGATAAATAGAAAATATATGGAAAGCATTAAATAGGGTCTTCCTTGAAATAAATGGCTAATCTTCGTCAAAAATTGCCCCATTTCAATTATAAAGGTGTTTTTAGAATTTGCTCGATCTTTGGAAGAAAACTGCATTAAAATAATTTGACTTCCGACTCATCTAAGAAAGATATTAAGGGATATTCTTCGATAAATAGAAAATATATGGAAAGCATTAAATAGGGTCTACCTTGAAATAAATGGCCATATCTTCGTCAAAAATTGCCCCATTTCAATTATAAAGGTGTTTTTAGAATTCACTTGATCTTTGGAACAAAACTGCATTAAAATAATTTGACTTCCGACTCATCTAAGAAAGATATTAAGGGATATTCTTTGATAAATAGAAAATATATGGAAAGCATTAAATAGGGTCTACCTTGAAATAAATGGCCATATCTTCGTCAAAAATTGCCCCATTTCAATTATAAATGTGTTTTTAGAATTCACTTGATATTTGGAACAAAACTGCATTAAAATAATTTGACTTCCGACTCATCTAAGAAAGATATTAAGGGATATTCTTCGATAAATAGAAAATATATGGAAAGCATTAAATAGGGTCTACCTTGAAATAAATGGCCATATCTTCGTCAAAAATTGCCCCATTTCAATTATAAAGGTGTTTTTAGAATTCACTTGATCTTTGGAACAAAACTGCATTAAAATATTTTGACTTCCGACTCATGTAAGAAAGATATTAAGGGATATTCTTTGATAAATAGAAAATATATGGAAAGCATTAAATAGGGTCTACCTTGAAATAAATGGCCATATCTTCGTCAAAAATTGCCCCATTTCAATTATATATGTGTTTTTGGAATTCACTTGATCTTTGGAACAAAACTGCATTAAAATAATTTGACTTCCGACTCATCTAAGAAAGATATTAAGGGATATTCTTCGATAAATAGAAAATATATGGAAAGCATTAAATAGGGTCTACCTTGAAATAAATGGCCATATCTTCGTCAAAAATTGCCCCATTTCAATTATAAAGGTGTTTTTAGAATTCACTCGATCTTTGGAAGAAAACTGCATTAAAATAATTTGACTTCCGACTCATCTAAGAAAGATATTAAGGGATATTCGATAAATAGAAAATATATGGAAAGCATTAAATAGGGTCAACCTTGAAATAAATGGCCATATCTTCGTCAAAAATTGCCCCATTTCAATTATAAATGTGTTTTTAGAATTCACTTGATCTTTGGAACAAAACTGCATTAAAATAATTTGACTTTCGACTCATCTAAGAAAGATATTAAGGGATATTCTTCGATAAATAGAAAATATATGGAAAGCATTAAATAGTGTCTACCTTGAAATAAATGGCAATATCTTCGTCAAAAATTGCCCCATTTCAATTATAAAGGTGTTTTTAGAATTCACTTGATCTTTGGAACAAAACTGCATTAAAATAATTTGACTTCCGACTCATCTAAGAAAGATATTAAGGGATATTCTTCGATAAATAGAAAATATATGGAAAGCATTAAATAGGGTCTACCTTGAAATAAATAGCCATATCTTCGTCAAAAATTGCCCCACTTCAATTATAAAGGTGTTTTTTAGAATTCACTCGATCTTTGAAACATAACTGCATTAAAATAATTTGACTTCCGACTCTTCTAAAAAAGATATTAAGGGATATTCTTCGATAAATAGAAAATATATGGAAAGCATTAAATAGGGTCTACCTTGAAATAAATAGCCATATCTTCGTCAAAAATTGCCCCATTTCAATTATAAAGGTGTTTTTAGAATTCACTCGATCTTTGGAAGAAAACTGCATTAAAATAATTTGACTTCCGACTCATCTAAGAAAGATATTAAGGGATATTCGATAAATAGGAAATATATGGAAAGCATTAAATAGGGTCTACCTTGAAATAAATGGCCATATCTTCGTCAAAAATTGCCCCATTTCAATTATAAATGTGTTTTTGGAATTCACTTGATCTTTGGAACAAAACTGCATTAAAATAATTTGACTTCCGACTCATCTAAGAAAGATATTAAGGGATATTCGATAAATAGAAAATATATGGAAAGCATTAAATAGGGTCTACCTTGAAATAAATGGCCATATCTTCGTCAAAAATTGCCCCACTTCAATTATAAAGGTGTTTTTAGAATTCGCTTAATCTTTGAAACAAAACTGCATTAAAATAATTTGACTTCCGACTCATCTAAGAAAGATATTAAGGGATATTCTTCGATAAATAGAAAATATATGGAAAGCATTAAATAGGGTCTACCTTGAAATAAATGGCTAATCTTCGTCAAAAATTGCCCCATTTCAATTATAAAGGTGTTTTTAGAATTCACTCGATCTTTGGAACAAAACTGCATTAAAATAATTTGACTTCCGACTCATCTAAGAAAGATATTAAGGGATATTCTTCGATAAATAGAAAATATATGGAAAGCATTAAATAGGGTCTACCTTGAAATAAATGGCCATATCTTCGTCAAAAATTGCCCCATTTCAATTATAAAGGTGTTTTTAGAATTCACTTGATCTTTGGAACAAAACTGCATTAAAATAATTTGACTTCCGACTCATCTAAGAAAGATATTAAGGGATATTCTTCGATAAATAGAAAATATATGGAAAGCATTAAATAGGGTCTACCTTGAAATAAATGGCCATATCTTCGTCAAAAATTGCCTCATTTCAATTATAAAGGTGTTTTTAGAATTCACTCGATCTTTGGAAGAAAACTGCATTAAAATAATTTGACTTCCGACTCATCTAAGAAAGATATTAAGGGATATTCTTCGATAAATAGAAAATATATGGAAAGCATTAAATAGGGTCTACCTTGAAATAAATGGCCATATCTTCGTCAAAAATTGCCCCATTTCAATTATAAAGGTGTTTTTAGAATTCACTTGATCTTTGGAAGAAAACTGCATTAAAATAATTTGACTTCCGACTCATCTAAGAAAGATATTAAGGGATATTCGATAAATAGAAAATATATGGAAAGCATTAAATAGGGTCTACCTTGAAATAAATGGCCATATCTTCGTCAAAAATTGCCCCATTTCAATTATAAAGGTGTTTTTAGAATTCACTTGATCTTTGGAACAAAACTGCATTAAAATAATTTGACTTCCGACTCATCTAAGAAAGATATTAAGGGAAATTCTTCGATAAATAGAAAATATATGGAAAGCATTAAATAGGCTCTACCTTGAAATAAATGGCCATATCTTCGTCTAAAATTGCCCCATTTCAATTATAAAGGTGTTTTTAGAATTCACTCGATCTTTGAAACAAAACTGCAGTAAAATAATTTGACTTCCGACTCATCTAAGAAAGATATTAAGGGATATTCGATAAATAGAAAATATATGGAAAGCATTAAATAGGGTCTACCTTGAAATAAATGGCCATATCTTCGTCAAAAATTGCCCCATTTCAATTATAAAGGTGTTTTTAGAATTCACTCGATCTTTGGAAGAAAACTGCATTAAAATAATTTGACTTCCGACTCATCTAAGAAAGATATTAAGGGATATTCTTCGATAAATAGAAAATATATGGAAAGCATTAAATAGTGTCTACCTTGAAATAAATGGCCATATCTTCGTCAAAAATTGCCCCATTTCAATTATAAAGGTGTTTTTAGAATTCACTTGATCTTTGAAACAAAACTGCATTAAAATAATTTGACTTCCGACTCATCTAAGAAAGATATTAAGGGATATTCTTCGATAAATAGAAAATATATGGAAAGCATTAAATAGTGTCAACCTTGAAATAAATGGCCATATCTTCGTCAAAAATTGCCCCATTTTAATTATAAAGGTGTTTTTAGAATTCACTTGATCTTTGGAACAAAACTGCATTAAAATAATTTGACTTCCGACTCATCTAAGAAAGATATTAAGGGATATTCTTCGATAAATAGAAAATATATGGAAAGCATTAAATAGTGTCAACCTTGAAATAAATGGCCATATCTTCGTCAAAAATTGCCCCACTTCAATTATAGAGGTGTTTTTAGAATTCGCTTAATCTTTGAAACAAAACTGCATTAAAATAATTTGACTTCCGACTCATCTAAGAAAGATATTAAGGGATATTCTTCGATAAATAGAAAATATATGGAAAGCATTAAATAGGGTCTACCTTGAAATAAATGGCTAATCTTCGTCAAAAATTGCCCCATTTCAATTATAAAGGTGTTTTTAGAATTCGCTTGATCTTTGGAACAAAACTGCATTAAAATAATTTGACTTCCGACTCATCTAAGAAAGATATTAAGGGATATTCTTCGATAAATAGAAAATATATGGAAAGCATTAAATAGGGTCAACCTTGAAATAAATGGCCATATCTTCGTCAAAAATTGCCCCATTTCAATTATAAAGGTGTTCTTAGAATTCACTTGATCTTTGGAACAAAACTGCATTAAAATAATTTGACTTCCGACTCATCTAAGAAAGATATTAAGGGATATTCTTCGATAAATAGAAAATATATGGAAAGCATTAAATAGGGTCTACCTTGAAATAAATGGCCATATCTTCGTCAAAAATTGCCCCATTTCAATTATAAAGGTGTTTTTAGAATTCACTCGATCTTTGGAAGAAAACTGCATTAAAATAATTTGACTTCCGACTCATCTAAGAAGGATATTAAGGGATATTCGATAAATAGAAAATATATGGAAAGCATTAAATAGGGTCTACCTTGAAATAAATGGCCATATCTTCGTCAAAAATTGCCCCATTTCAATTATAAAGGTGTTTTTAGAATTCACTCGATCTTTAAAACAAAACTGCATTAAAATAATTTGACTTCCGACTCATCTAAGAAAGATATTAAGGGATATTCTTCGATAAATAGAAAATATATGGAAAGCATTAAATAGTGTCTACCTTGAAATAAATGGCCATATCTTCGTCAAAAATTGCCCCATTTCAATTATAAAGGTGTTTTTAGAATTCACTTGATCTTTGAAACAAAACTGCATTAAAATAATTTGACTTCCGACTCATCTAAGAAAGATATTAAGGGATATTCTTCGATAAATAGAAAATATATGGAAAGCATTAAATAGTGTCAACCTTGAAATAAATGGCCATATCTTCGTCAAAAATTGCCCCATTTTAATTATAAAGGTGTTTTTAGAAATCACTTGATCTTTGGAACAAAACTGCATTAAAATAATTTGACTTCCGACTCATCTAAGAAAGATATTAAGGGATATTCTTCGATAAATAGAAAATATATGGAAAGCATTAAATAGTGTCAACCTTGAAATAAATGGCCATATCTTCGTCAAAAATTGCCCCACTTCAATTATAAAGGTGTTTTTAGAATTCACTTGATCTTTGGAACAAAACTGCATTAAAATAATTTGACTTCCAACTCATCTAAGAAAGATATTAAGGGATATTCTTCGATAAATAGAAAATATATGGAAAGCATTAAATAGGGTCTACCTTGAAATAAATGGCCATATCTTCGTCAAAAATTGCCCCATTTCAATTATAAAGGTGTTTTTAGAATTCACTTGATCTTTGAAACAAAACTGCATTAAAATAATTTGACTTTCGACTCATCTAAGAAAGATATTAAGGGATATTCTTCGATAAATAGAAAATATATGGAAAGCATTAAATAGGGTCTACCTTGAAATAAATAGCCATATCTTCGTCAAAAATTGCCCCATTTCAATTATAAAGGTGTTTTTAGAATTCACTCGATCTTTGGAAGAAAACTGCATTAAAATAATTTGACTTCCGACTCATCTAAGAAAGATATTAAGGGATATTCGATAAATAGGAAATATATGGAAAGCATTAAATAGGGTCTACCATGAAATAAATGACCATATCTTCGTCAAAAATTGCCCCATTTCAATTATAAATGTGTTTTTAGAATTCACTTGATCTTTGGAACAAAACTGCATTAAAATAATTTGACTTCCGACTCATCTAAGAAAGATATTAATTGATATTCGATAAATAGAAAATATATGGAAAGCATTAAATAGGGTCTACCTTGAAATAAATGGCCATATCTTCGTCAAAAATTGCCCCACTTCAATTATAAAGGTGTTTTTAGAATTCGCTTAATCTTTAAAACAAAACTTCATTAAAATAATTTGACTTCCGACTCATCTAAGAAAGATATTAAGGGATATTCTTCGATAAATAGAAAATATATGGAAAGCATTAAATAGGGTCTACCTTGAAATAAATGGCCATATCTTCGTCAAAAATTGCCCCATTTCAATTATAAAGGTGTTTTTAGAATTCACTCGATCTTTGGAAGAAAACTGCATTAAAATAATTTGACTTCCGACTCATCTAAGAAAGATATTAAGGGATATTCTGATAAATAGAAAATATATGGAAAGCATTAAATAGGGTCAACCTTGAAATAAATGGCCATATCTTCGTCAAAAATTGCCCCATTTCAATTATAAAGGTGTTTTTAGAATTCACTCGATCTTTGGAACAAAACTGCATTAAAATATTTTGACTTCCGACTCATGTAAGAAAGATATTAAGGGATATTCTTCGATAAATAGAAAATATATGGAAAGCATTAAATAGGGTCTACCTTGAAATAAATGGCCATATCTTCGTCAAAAATTGCCCCATTTCAATTATAAAGGCGTTTTTAGAATTCGCTCGATCTTTGGAACAAAACTGCATTAAAATAATTTGACTTCCGACTCATCTAAAAAAGATATTAAGGGATATTCTTCGATAAATAGAAAATATATGGAAAGCATTAAATAGGGTCTACCTTGAAATAAATGGCCATATCTTCGTCAAAAATTGCCCCACTTCAATTATAAAGGTGTTTTTAGAATTCGCTTAATCTTCGAAACAAAACTGCATTAAAATAATTTGACTTCCGACTCATCTAAGAAAGATATTAAGGGATATTCTTTGATAAATAGAAAATATATGGAAAGCATTAAATAGGGTCTACCTTGAAATAAATGGCCATATCTTCGTCAAAAATTGCCCCATTTCAATTATAAATGTGTTTTTAGAATTCACTTGATCTTTGGAACAAAACTGCATTAAAATAATTTGACTTTCGACTCATCTAAGAAAGATATTAAGGGATATTCTGATAAATACAAAATATATGGAAAGCATTAAATAGGGTCTACCTTGAAATAAATGGCCATATCTTCGTCAAAAATTGCCCCACTTCAATTATAAAGGTGTTTTTAGAATTCGCTTGATCTTTGGAACAAAACTGCATTAAAATAATTTGACTTCCGACTCATCTAAGAAAGATATTAAGGAATATTCGATAAATAGAAAATATATTGAAAGCATTAAATAGTGTCTACCTTGAAATAAATGGCCATATCTTCGTCAAAAATTGCCCCACTTCAATTATAAAGGTGTTTTTAGAATTCGCTTAATCTTTGAAACAAAACTGCATTAAAATATTTTGACTTCCGACTCATGTAAGAAAGATATTAAGGGATATTCTTCGATAAATAGAAAATATATGGAAAGCATTAAATAGGGTCTACCTTGAAATAAATGGCCATATCTTCGTCAAAAATTGCCCCATTTCAATTATAAAGGTGTTTTTAGAATTCACTTGATCTTTGGAACAAAACTGCATTAAAATAATTTGACTTCCGACTCATCTAAGAAAGATATTAAGGGATATTCTTTGATAAATAGAAAATATATGGAAAGCATTAAATAGGGTCTACCTTGAAATAAATGGCCATATCTTCGTCAAAAATTGCCCCATTTCATTTATAAATGTGTTTTTGGAATTCACTTGATCTTTGCAACAAAACTGCATTAAAATAATTTGACTTCCGACTCATGTAAGAAAGATATTAAGGGATATTCTTTGATAAATAGAAAATATATGGAAAGCATTAAATAGGGTCTACCTTGAAATAAATGGCCATATCTTCGTCAAAAATTGCCCCATTTCAATTATAAAGGTGTTTTTAGAATTCACTTGGTCTTTGAAACAAAACTGCATTAAAATAATTTGACTTCCGACTCATCTAAGAAAGATATTAAGGGATACTCTTCGATAAATAGAAAATATATGAATATCATTAAATAGGGTCTACCTTGAAATAAATGGCCATATCTTCGTCAAAAATTGCCCCATTTCAATTATAAAGGTGTTTTTAGAATTCACTCGATCTTTGGAAGAAAACTGCATTAAAATAATTTGACTTCCGACTCATCTAAGAAAGCTATTAAGGGATATTCTTGATAAATAGAAAATATATGGAAAGCATTAAATAGGGTCAACCTTGAAATAAATGGCCACTTCTCCGTCAAAAATTGCCCCATTTCAATTATACAGGTGTTTTTAGAATTCACTTGATCTTTGGAACAAAACTGCATTAAAATATTTTGACTTCCGACTCATGTAAGAAAGATATTAAGGGATATTCTTCGATAAATAGAAAATATATGGAAAGCATTAAATAGTGTCTACCTTGAAATAAATGGCCATATCTTCGTCAAATAATGCCCCATTTCAATTATAAAGGCGTTTTTAGAATTCGCTCGATCTTTGGAACAAAACTGCATTAAAATAATTTGACTTCCGACTCATCTAAGAAAGATATTAAGGGATATTCGATAAATAGAAAATATATTGAAAGCATTAAATAGGGTCTACCTTGAAATAAATGGCCATATCTTCGTCAAAAATTGCCCAATTTCAATTATAAAGGTGTTTCTAGAATTCACTTGATCTTTGGAACAAAACTGCATTAAAATATTTTGATTTCCGACTCATGTAAGAAAGATATTAAGGGATATTCTTCGATAAATAGAAAATATATGGAAAGCATTAAATAGGGTCTACCTTGAAATAAATGGCCATATCTTCGTCAAAAATTGCCCCATTTCAATTATAAAGGCGTTTTTAGAATTCGCTCGATCTTTGGAACAAAACTGCATTAAAATAATTTGACTTCCGACTCATCTAAGAAAGATATGAAGGGATATTCGATAAATAGAAAATATATGGAAAGCATTAAATAGGGTCTACCTTGAAATAAATGGCCATATCTTCGTCAAAAATTGCCCCACTTCAATTATAAAGGTGTTTTTAGAATTCGCTTAATCTTCGAAACAAAACTGCATTAAAATAATTTGACTTCCGACTCATCTAAAAAAGATATTAAGGGATATTCTTCGATAAATAGAAAATATATGGAAAGCATTAAATAGGGTCTACCTTGAAATAAATGGCCATATCTTCGTCAAAAATTGCCCCACTTCAATTATAAAGGTGTTTTTAGAATTCACTCGATCTTTGGAACAAAACTGCATTAAAATAATTTGACTTCCGACTCATCTAAGAAAGATATTAAGGGATATTCTTCGATAAATAGAAAATATTTGGAAAGCATTAAATAGGGTCTACCTTGAAATAAATGGCCATATCTTCATCTAACATTGCCCAATTTCAATTATAAAGGTGTTTTTAGAATTCACTTGATCTTTGGAACAAAACTGCATTAAAATAATTTGACTTCCGACTCATGTAAGAAAGATATTAAGGGATATTCTTCGATAAATAGAAAATATATGGAAAGCATTAAATAGGGTCTACCTTGAAATAAATGGCCATATCTTCGTCAAAAATTGCCCCACTTCAATTATAAAGGTGTTTTTAGAATTCGCTTAATCTTTGGAACAAAACTGCATTAAAATAATTTGACTTCCGACTCATCTAAGAAAGATATTAAGGGATATTCTTCGATAAATAGAAAATATATGGAAAGCATTAAATAGGGTCTACCTTGAAATAAAATGGCCCATATCTTCGTCAAAAATTGCCCCATTTCAATTATAAATGTGTTTTTAGAATTCACTCGATCTTTGGAACAAAACTGCATTACAATAATTTGACTTCCGACTCATCTAAGAAAGATATTAAGGGATATTCTTCGATAAATAGAAAATATATGGAAAGCATTAAATAGGGTCTACCTTGAAATAAATGGCCATATCTTCGTCAAAAATTGCCCCATTTCAATTATAAAGGTGTTTTTAGAATTCGCTTAATCTTTGAAACAAAACTTCATTAAAATAATTTGACTTCCGACTCATCTAAGAAAGATATTAAGGGATATTCTTCGATAAATAGAAAATATATGGAAAGCATTAAATAGGGTCTACCTTGAAAGAAATGGCCATATCTTCGTCAAAAAATGCCCAATTTCAATTATAAAGGTGTTTTTAGAATTCACTCGATCTTTGGAAGAAAACTGCATTAAAATAATTTGACTTCCGACTCATTTAAGAAAGATATTAAGGGATATTCTTCGATAAATAGAAAATATATGGAAAGCATTAAATAGGGTCTACCTTGAAATAAATGGCCATATCTTCGTCAAAAATTGCCCCATTTCAATTATAAAGGTGTTTTTAGAATTCGCTTAATCTTCGAAACAAAACTGCATTAAAATAATTTGACTTCCGACTCATCTAAAAAAGATATTTAGGGATATTCTTCGATAAATAGAAAATATATGGAAAGCATTAAATAGGGTCTACCTTGAAATAAATGGCCATATCTTCGTCAAAAATTGCCCCACTTCAATTATAAAGGTGTTTTTAGAATTCACTCGATCTTTGGAACAAAACTGCATTAAAATAATTTGACTTTCGACTCATCTAAGAAAGATATTAAGGGATATTCTTCGATAAATAGAAAATATTTGGAAAGCATTAAATAGGGTCTACCTTGAAATAAATGGCCATATCTTCGTCAAAAATTGCCCCATTTCAATTATAAAGGTGTTTTTAGAATTCGCTTGATCTTTGAAACAAAACTGCATTAAAATAATTTGACTTCCGACTCATGTAAGAAAGATATTAAGGGATATTCTTCGATAAATAGAAAATATACGGAAAGCATTAAATAGGGTCTACCTTGAAATAAATAGCCATATCTTCGTCAAAAATTGCCCCATTTCAATTATAAAGCTGTTTTTAGAATTCGCTTAATCTTTGGAACAAAACTGCATTAAAATAATTTGACTTCCGACTCATGTAAGAAAGATATAAAGGGATATTCTTCGATAAATAGAAAATATATGGAAATCATTAAATAGGGTCTACCTTGAAATAAATGGCCATATCTTCTTCAAAAATTGCCCCATTTCAATTATAAAGGTGTTTTTAGAATTAACTCGATCTTTGGAAGAAAACTGCATTACAATAATTTGACTTCCGACTCATCTAAGAAAGATATTAAGGGATATTCTTCGATAAATAAAAAATATATGGAAAGCATTAAATAGGGTCCACCTTGAAGTAAATGGCCATATCTTCGTCAAAAATTGCCCCACTTCAACTATAAAGGTGTTTTTAGAATTCGCTTAATCTTTGAAACAAAACTGCATTAAAATAATTTGACTTCCGACTCATCTAAGAAAGATATTAAGGGATATTCTTCGATAAATCGAAAATATATGGAAAGCATTAAAGAGGGTCTACCTTGAAAGAAATGGCCATATCTTCATCTAACATAGCACAATCTCAATTATAAAAGGTGTTTTTAGAATTCACTTGATCTTTGGAACAAAACTGCATTTAAAATAATTTGACTTCCGACTCATCTAAGAAAGATATTAAAGGGATATTCTTCGATAAATAGAAAATATATGGAAAGCATTAAATAGGGTCTACCTTGAAATAAATGGCCATATCTTCGTCAAAAATTGCCCCATTTCAATTATAAAGGTGTTTTTAGAATTCACTCGATCTTTGGAACAAAACTGCATTAAAATAATTTGACTTCCGACTCATCTAAGAAAGATATTAAGGGATATTCTTTGATAAATAGAAAATATATGGAAAGCATTAAATAGGGTCTACCTTGAAATAAATGGCCATATCTTCGTCAAAAATTGCCCCATTTCAATTATAAAGGTGTTTTTAGAATTCGCTTAATCTTCGAAACAAAACTGCATTAAAATATTTTGACTTCCGACTCATCTAAAAAAGATATTAAGGGATATTCTTCGATAAATAGAAAATATATGGAAAGCATTAAATAGGGTCTACCTTGAAATAAATGGCCATATCTTCGTCAAAAATTGCCCCACTTCAATTATAAAGGTGTTTTTAGAATTCGCTCGATCTTTGGAAGAAAACTGCATTAAAACAATTTGACTTCCGACTCATCTAAGAAAGATATTAAGGGATATTCTTCGATAAATAGAAAATATATGGAAAGCATTAAATAGGGTCTACCTTGAAATAAATGGCCATATCTTCATCTAAAATTGCCCAATTTCAATTATAAATGTGTTTTTAGAATTCACCTAATCTTTGGAACAAAACTGCATTAAAATAATTTGACTTCCGACTCATGTAAGAAAGATATTAAGGGATATTCTTCGATAAATAGAAAATATATGGAAAGCATTAAATAGGGTCTACCTTGAAATAAATGGCCATATCTTCGTCAAAAATTGCCCCATTTCAATTATAAAGATGTTTTTAGAATTCACTCGATCTTTGGAAGAAAACTGCATTAAAATAATTTGACTTCCGACTCATCTAAGAAAGATATTAAGGGATATTCGATAAATAGGAAATATATGGAAAGCATTAAATAGGGTCTACCTTGAAATAAATAGCCATATCTTCGTCAAAAATTGCCCCACTTCAATTATAAAGGTGTTTTTAGAATTCGCTTAATCTTTGAAACAAAACTTCATTAAAATAATTTGACTTCCGACTCATCTAAGAAAGATATTAAGGGATATTCTTCGATAAATAGAAAATATATGGAAAGCATTAAATAGGGTCTACCTTGAAATAAATGGCCATATCTTCGTCAAAAATTGCCCAATTTCAATTATAAAGGTGTTTTAAGAATTCACTTGATCTTTGGAAGAAAACTGCATTAAAATAATTTGACTTCCGACTCATTTTAGAAAGATATTAAGGGATATTCTTCGATAAATAGAAAATATATGGAAAGCATTAAATAGGGTCTACCTTGAAATAAATGGCCATATCTTCGTCAAAAATTACCCCATTTCTATTATAAAGGTGTTTTTAGAATTCACTCGATCTTTGGAACAAAAGTGCATTAAAATAATTTGACTTCCGACTCATCTAAGAAAGATATTAAGGGATATTCTTCGATAAATAGAAAATATATGGAAAGCATTAAATAGTGTCTACCTTGAAATAAATGGCAATATCTTCGTCAAAAATTGCCCCATTTCAATTATAAAGGTGTTTTTACAATTCACTTGATCTTTGAAACAAAACTGCATTAAAATAATTTGACTTCCGACTCATCTAAGAAAGATATTAAGGGATATTCTTCGATAAATAGAAAATATATGGAAAGCATTAAATAGGGTCTACCTTGAAATAAATAGCCATATCTTCGTCAAAAATTGCCCCATTTCAATTATAAAGGTGTTTTTAGAGTTCACTTGATCTTTGGAACAAAACTGCATTAAAATAATTTGACTTCCGACTCATCTAAGAAAGATATTAAGGGATATTCTTTGATAAATAGAAAATATATGGAAAGCATTAAATAGGGTCTACCTTGAAATAAATGGCCATATCTTCGTCAAAAATTGCCCCACTTCAATTATAAAGGTGTTTTTAGAATTCGCTTAATCTTCGAAACAAAACTGCATTAAAATATTTTTACTTCCGACTCATCTAAAAAAGATATTAAGGGATATTCTTCGATAAATAGAAAATATATGGAAAGCATTAAATAGGGTCTACCTTGAAATAAATGGCCATATCTTCGTCAAAAATTGCCCCATTTCAATTATAAAGGTGTTTTTGGAAATTCGCTCGATCTTTGGAAGAAAACTGCATTAAAACAATTTGACTTCCGACTCATCTAAGAAAGATATTAAGGGATATTCTTCGATAAATAGAAAATATATGGAAAGCATTAAATAGGGTCTACCTTGAAATAAATGGCCATATCTTCATCTAAAATTGCCCAATTTCAATTATAAAGGTGTTTTTAGAATTCGCTTGATCTTTGGAACAAAACTGCATTAAAACAATTTGACTTCCGACTCATCTAAGAAAGATATTAAGGGATATTCTTCGATAAATAGAAAATATATGGAAAGCATTAAATAGGGTCTACCTTGAAATAAATGGCCATATCTTCATCTAAAATTGCCCAATTTCAATTATAAAGGTGTTTTTAGAATTCGCTTGATCTTTGGAACAAAACTGCATTAAAACAATTTGACTTCCGACTCATCTAAGAAAGATATTAAGGGATATTCTTCGATAAATAGAAAATATATGGAAAGCATTAAATAGGGTCTACCTTGAAATAAATGGCCATATCTTCATCTAAAATTGCCCAATTTCAATTATAAAGGTGTTTTTAGAATTCGCTTGATCTTTGGAACAAAACTGCATTAAAATAATTTGACTTCCGACTCATCTAAGAAAGATATTAAGGGATATTCTTCGATAAATAGAAAATATATGGAAAGCATTAAATAGGGTCAACCTTGAAATAAATGGCCATATCTTCGTCAAAAATTGCCCCATTTCAATTATAAAGGTGTTTTTAGAATTCACTCGATCTTTGAAGGAAAACTGCATTACAATAATTTGACTTCCGACTCATCTAAGAAAGATATTAAGGGATATTCGATAAATAGGAAATATATGGAAAGCATTAAATAGGGTCTACCTTGAAATAAATAGCCATATCTTCGTCAAAAATTGCCCCACTTCAATTATAAAGGTGTTTTTAGAATTCACTTGATTTTTGGAACAAAACTGCATTAAAATAATTTGACTTCCGACTCATCTAAGAAAGATATTAAGGGATATTCTTCGATAAATAGAAAATATATGGAAAGCATTAAATAGGGTCTACCTTGAAATAAATGGCCATATCTTCGTCAAAAATTGCCCCATTTCAATTATAAAGGTGTTTTTAGAATTCACTTGATCTTTGAAACAAAACTGCATTAAAATAATTTGACTTCCGACTCATCTAAGAAAGATATTAAGGGATATTCTTCGATAAATAGAAAATATATGGAAAGCATTAAATAGTGTCTACCTTGAAATAAATGGCCATATCTTCGTCAAAAATTGCCCAATTTCAATTATAAAGGTGTTTTTAGAATTCACTTGATCTTTGGAAGAAAACTGCATTAAAATAATTTGACTTCCGACTCATTTAAGAAAGATATTAAGGGATATTCTTCGATAAATAGAAAATATATGGAAAGCATTAAATAGGGTCTACCTTGAAATAAATGGCCATATCTTCGTCAAAAATCACCCCATTTCAATTATAAAGGTGTTTTTAGAATTCACTCGATCTTTGGAACAAAACTGCATTAAAATAATTTGACTTCCGACTCATCTAAGAAAGATATTAAGGGATATTCTTCGATAAATAGAAAATATATGGAAAGCATTAAATAGTGTCTACCTTGAAATAAATAGCCATATCTTCGTAAAAAATTGCCCCACTTCAATTATAAAGGTGTTTTTAGAATTCGCTTAATCTTTGGAACAAAACTGCATTAAAATAATTTGACTTCCGACTCATCTAAGAAAGATATTAAGGGATATTCTTCGATAAATAGAAAATATATGGAAAGCATTAAATAGGGTCTACCTTGAAATAAATGGCCATATCTTCGTCAAAAATTGCCCCATTTCAATTATAAAGGTGTTTTTAGAATTCACTCGATCTTTGAAAGAAAACTGCATTAAAATAATTTGACTTCCGACTCATCTAAGAAAGATATTAAGGGATATTCGATAAATAGGAAATATATGGAAAGCATTAAATAGGGTCTACCTTGAAATAAATGGCCATATCTTCGTCAAAAATTGCCCCATTTCAATTATAAAGGTGTTTTTAGAATTCACTCGATCTTTGGAACAAAACTGCATTAAAATAATTTGACTTCCGACTCATCTAAGAAAGATATTAAGGGATATTCTTCGATAAATAGAAAATATATGGAAAGCATTAAATAGGGTCTACCTTGAAATAAATGGCCATATCTTCGTCAAAAATTGCCCCATTTCAATTATAAAGGTGTTTTTAGAATTCACTCGATCTTTGAAAGAAAACTGCATTAAAATAATTTGACTTCCGACTCATCTAAGAAAGATATTAAGGGATATTCTTCGATAAATAGAAAATATATGGAAAGCATTAAATAGTGTCTACCTTGAAATAAATGGCCATATCTTCGTCAAAAATTGCCCAATTTCAATTATAAAGGTGTTTTTAGAATTCACTTGATCTTTGGAAGAAAACTGCATTAAAATAATTTGACTTCCGACTCATTTAAGAAAGATATTAAGGGATATTCTTCGATAAATAGAAAATATATGGAAAGCATTAAATAGGGTCTACCTTGAAATAAATGGCCATATCTTCGTCAAAAATAGCCCCATTTCAATTATAAAGGTGTTTTTAGAATTCACTCGATCTTTGGAACAAAACTGCATTAAAATAATTTGACTTCCGACTCATCTAAGAAAGATATTAAGGGATATTCTTCGATAAATAGAAAATATATGGAAAGCATTAAATGGGGTCTACCTTGAAATAAATGGCAATATCTTCGTCAAAAATTGCCCCATTTCAATTATAAAGGTGTTTTTAGAATTCACTTGATCTTTGGAACAAAACTGCATTAAAATAATTTGACTTTCGACTCATCTAAGAAAGATATTAAGGGATATTCTTCGATAAATAGAAAATATATGGAAAGCATTAAATAGTGTCAACCTTGAAATAAATAGCCATATCTTCGTCAAAAATTGCCCAATTTCAATTATAAAGGTGTTTTTAGAGTTCACTTGATCTTTGGAACAAAACTGCATTAAAATAATTTGACTTCCGACTCATCTAAGAAAGATATTAAGGGATATTCTTTGATAAATAGAAAATATATGGAAAGCATTAAATAGGGTCTACCTTGAAATAAATGGCCATATCTTCGTCAAAAATTGCCCCACTTCAATTATAAAGGTGTTTTTAGAATTCGCTTAATCTTCGAAACAAAACTGCATTAAAATATTTTTACTTCCGACTCAGCTAAAAAAGATATTAAGGGATATTCTTCGATAAATAGAAAATATATGTGGAAAGCATTAAATAGGGTCTACCTTGAAATAAATGGCCATATCTTCGTCAAAAATTGCCCCACTTCAATTATAAAGGTGTTTTTAGAATTCGCTCGATCTTTGGAAGAAAACTGCATTAAAACAATTTGACTTCCGACTCATCTAAGAAAGATATTAAGGGATATTCGATAAATAGGAAATATATGGAAAGCATTAAATAGGGTCTACCTTGAAATAAATAGCCATATCTTCGTCAAAAATTGCCCCACTTCAATTATAAAGGTGTTTTTAGAATTCGCTTAATCTTTGAAACAAAACTTCATTAAAATAATTTGACTTCCGACTCATCTAAGAAAGATATTAAGGGATATTCTTCGATAAATAGAAAATATATGGAAAGCATTAAATAGGGTCTACCTTGAAATAAATGGCCATATCTTCGTCAAAAATTACCCCATTTCAATTATAAAGGTGCTTTTAGAATTCAGTTGATCTTTGGAACAAAGCTGCATTAAAATAATTTGACTTCCGACTCATCTAAAAAAGATATTAAGGGATATTCTTCGATAAATAGAAAATATATGGAAAGCATTAAATAGGGTCTACCTTGAAATAAATGGCCATATCTTCGTCAAAAATTGCCCCATTTCAATTATAAAGGTGTTTTTAGAATTCACTCGATCTTTGAAACAAAACTGCATTAAAATAATTTGACTTCCGACTCATCTAAGAAAGATATTAAGGGATATTCTTCGATAAATAGAAAATATATGGAAAGCATTAAATAGTGTCAACCTTGAAATAAATGGCCATATCTTCGTCAAAAATTGCCCCATTTCAATTATAAAGGTGTTTTTAGAGTTCACTTGATCTTTGGAACAAAACTGCATTAAAATAATTTGACTTCCGACTCATCTAAGAAAGATATTAAGGGATATTCTTCGATAAATAGAAAATATATGGAAAGCATTAAATAGGGTCTACCTTGAAATAAATGGCCATATCTTCGTCAAAAATTGCCCCATTTCAATTATAAAGGTGTTTTTAGAATTCACTTAATCTTTGGAACAAAACTGGTCTAAAACAATTTGACTTCCGACTCATCTAAGAAAGATATTAAGGGATATTCTTCGATAAATAGAAAATATATGGAAAGCATTAAATAGGGTCTACCTTGAAATAAATGGCCATATCTTCGTCAAAAAATGCCCCACTTCAATTATAAAGGTGTTTTTAGAATTCGCTCGATCTTTGGAAGAAAACTGCATTAAAACAATTTGACTTCCGACTCATCTAAGAAAGATATTAAGGGATATTCTTCGATAAATAGAAAATATATGGAAAGCATTAAATAGGGTCTACCTTGAAATAAATGGCCATATCTTCATCTAAAACTGCCCAATTTCAATTATAAAGGTGTTTTTAGAATTCGCTTGATCTTTGGAACAAAACTGCATTAAAATAATTTGACTTCCGACTCATCTAAGAAAGATATTAAGGGATATTCTTCGATAAATAGAAAATATATGGAAAGCATTAAATAGGGTCTACCTTGAAATAAATGGCCATATCTTCATCTAAAATTGCCCAATTTCAATTATAAAGGTGTTTTTAGAATTCGCTTGATCTTTGGAACAAAACTGCATTAAAATAATTTGACTTCCGACTCATCTAAGAAAGATATTAAGGGATATTCTTCGATAAATAGAAAATATATGGAAAGCATTAAATAGGGTCTACCTTGAAATAAATGGCCATATCTTCATCTAAAATTGCCCAATTTCAATTATAAAGGTGTTTTTAGAATTCGCTTGATCTTTGGAACAAAACTGCATTAAAATAATTTGACTTCCGACTCATCTAAGAAAGATATTAAGGGATATTCTTCGATAAATAGAAAATATATGGAAAGCATTAAATAGTGTCTACCTTGAAATAAATGGCCATATCTTCGTCAAAAATTGCCCCATTTCAATTATAAAGGTGTTTTTAGAATTCACTTGATCTTTGGAAGAAAACTGCATTAAAATAATTTGACTTCCGACTCATTTAAGAAAGATATTAAGGGATATTCTTCGATAAATAGAAAATATATGGAAAGCATTAAATAGGGTCTACCTTGAAATAAATGGCCATATCTTCGTCAAAAATCACCCCATTTCAATTATAAAGGTGTTTTTAGAATTCACTCGATCTTTGGAACAAAACTGCATTAAAATAATTTGACTTCCGACTCATCTAAGAAAGATATTAAGGGATATTCTTCGATAAATAGAAAATATATGGAAAGCATTAAATAGTGTCTACCTTGAAATAAATAGCCATATCTTCGTAAAAAATTGCCCCACTTCAATTATAAAGGTGTTTTTAGAATTCGCTTAATCTTTGGAACAAAACTGCATTAAAATAATTTGACTTCCGACTCATCTAAGAAAGATATTAAGGGATATTCTTCGATAAATAGAAAATATATGGAAAGCATTAAATAGGGTCTACCTTGAAATAAATGGCCATATCTTCGTCAAAAATTGCCCCATTTCAATTATAAAGGTGTTTTTAGAATTCACTCGATCTTTGAAGGAAAACTGCATTACAATAATTTGACTTCCGACTCATCTAAGAAAGATATTAAGGGATATTCGATAAATAGGAAATATATGGAAAGCATTAAATAGGGTCTACCTTGAAATAAATAGCCATATCTTCGTCAAAAATTGCCCCACTTCAATTATAAAGGTGTTTTTAGAATTCACTCGATTTTTGGAACAAAACTGCATTAAAATAATTTGACTTCCGACTCATCTAAGAAAGATATTAAGGGATATTCTTCGATAAATAGAAAATATATGGAAAGCATTAAATAGGGTCTACCTTGAAATAAATGGCCATATCTTCGTCAAAAATTGCCCCATTTCAATTATAAAGGTGTTTTTAGAATTCACTCGATCTTTGAAAAAAAACTGCATTAAAATAATTTGACTTCCGACTCATCTAAGAAAGATATTAAGGGATATTCTTCGATAAATAGAAAATATATGGAAAGCATTAAATAGTGTCTACCTTGAAATAAATGGCCATATCTTCGTCAAAAATTGCCCAATTTCAATTATAAAGGTGTTTTTAGAATTCACTTGATCTTTGGAAGAAAACTGCATTAAAATAATTTGACTTCCGACTCATTTAAGAAAGATATTAAGGGATATTCTTCGATAAATAGAAAATATATGGAAAGCATTAAATAGGGTCTACCTTGAAATAAATGGCCATATCTTCGTCAAAAATCACCCCATTTCAATTATAAAGGTGTTTTTAGAATTCACTCGATCTTTGGAACAAAACTGCATTAAAATAATTTGACTTCCGACTCATCTAAGAAAGATATTAAGGGATATTCTTCGATAAATAGAAAATATATGGAAAGCATTAAATAGTGTCTACCTTGAAATAAATGGCAATATCTTCGTCAAAAATTGCCCCATTTCAATTATAAAGGTGTTTTTACAATTCACTTGATCTTTGAAACAAAACTGCATTAAAATAATTTGACTTCCGACTCATCTAAGAAAGATATTAAGGGATATTCTTCGATAAATAGAAAATATATGGAAAGCATTAAATAGTGTCAACCTTGAAATAAATAGCCATATCTTCGTCAAAAATTGCCCAATTTCAATTATAAAGGTGTTTTTAGAGTTCACTTGATCTTTGGAACAAAACTGCATTAAAATAATTTGACTTCCGACTCATCTAAGAAAGATATTAAGGGATATTCTTTGATAAATAGAAAATATATGGAAAGCATTAAATAGGGTCTACCTTGAAATAAATGGCCATATCTTCGTCAAAAATTGCCCCACTTCAATTATAAAGGTGTTTTTAGAATTCGCTTAATCTTCGAAACAAAACTGCATTAAAATATTTTTACTTCCGACTCAGCTAAAAAAGATATTAAGGGATATTCTTCGATAAATAGAAAATATATGTGGAAAGCATTAAATAGGGTCTACCTTGAAATAAATGGCCATATCTTCGTCAAAAATTGCCCCACTTCAATTATAAAGGTGTTTTTAGAATTCGCTCGATCTTTGGAAGAAAACTGCATTAAAACAATTTGACTTCCGACTCATATAAGAAAGATATTAAGGGATATTCGATAAATAGGAAATATATGGAAAGCATTAAATAGGGTCTACCTTGAAATAAATAGCCATATCTTCGTCAAAAATTGCCCCACTTCAATTATAAAGGTGTTTTTAGAATTCGCTTAATCTTTGAAACAAAACTTCATTAAAATAATTTGACTTCCGACTCATCTAAGAAAGATATTAAGGGATATTCTTCGATAAATAGAAAAATATATGGAAATCATTAAATAGGGTCTACCCTGGAAATAAATGGTCATATCTTCGTCAAAAATTGCCCCATTTCAAATTATAAAGGTGTTTTTAGAATTCACCTGATCTTTGGAACAAACTGCATTAAAAATAATTGACTTCCGACTCATCTAAAAAAAGATATTAAGGGATATTTTTCGATAAATAGAAAATATATGGAAAGCATTAAATAGGGTCTACCTTGAAATAAATGGCCATATCTTCGTCAAAAATTGCCCCATTTCAATTATAAAGGTGTTTTTAGAATTCACTCGATCTTTGAAACAAAACTGCATTAAAATAATTTGACTTCCGACTCATCTAAGAAAGATATTAAGGGATATTCTTCGATAAATAGAAAATATATGGAAAGCATTAAATAGGGTCTACCTTGAAATAAATGGCCATATCTTCGTCAAAAATTGCCCCATTTCAATTATAAAGGTGTTTTTAGAGTTCACTTGATCTTTGGAACAAAACTGCATTAAAATAATTTGACTTCCGACTCATCTAAGAAAGATATTAAGGGATATTCTTTGATTAACATAAAATATATGGAAAGCATTAAATAGTGTCTACCTTGAAATAAATGGCCATATCTTCGTCAAAAATTGCCCCATTTCAATTATAAAGGTGTTTTTAGAATTCACTTAATCTTTGGAACAAAACTGGTCTAAAACAATTTGACTTCCGACTCATCTAAGAAAGATATTAAGGGATATTCTTCGATAAATAGAAAATATATGGAAAGCATTAAATAGGGTCTACCTTGAAATAAATGGCCATATCTTCGTCAAAAAAATGCCCCACTTCAATTATAAAGGTGTTTTTAGAATTCGCTCGATCTTTGGAAGAAAACTGCATTAAAACAATTTGACTTCCGACTCATCTAAGAAAGATATTAAGGGATATTCTTCGATAAATAGAAAATATATGGAAAGCATTAAATAGGGTCTACCTTGAAATAAATGGCCATATCTTCATCTAAAATTGCCCAATTTCAATTATAAAGGTGTTTTTAGAATTCGCTTGATCTTTGGAACAAAACTGCATTAAAATAATTTGACTTCCGACTCATCTAAGAAAGATATTAAGGGATATTCTTCGATAAATAGAAAATATATGGAAAGCATTAAATAGGGTCTACCTTGAAATAAATGGCCATATCTTCATCTAAAATTGCCCAATTTCAATTATAAAGGTGTTTTTAGAATTCGCTTGATCTTTGGAACAAAACTGCATTAAAATAATTTGACTTCCGACTCATGTAAGAAAGATATTAAGGGATATTCTTTGATAAATAGAAAATATATGGAAAGCATTAAATAGGGTCTACCTTGAAATAAATGGCCATATCTTCGTCAAAAATTGCCCCATTTCAATTATAAAGGTGTTTTTAGAATTCGCTTAATCTTCGAAACAAAACTGCATTAAAATATTTTTACTTCCGACTCATCTAAAAAAGATATTAAGGGATATTCTTCGATAAATAGAAAATATATGGAAAGCATTAAATAGGGTCTACCTTGAAATAAATGGCCATATCTTCGTCAAAAATTGCCCCACTTCAATTATAAAGGTGTTTTTAGAGTTCACTTGATCTTTGGAACAAAACTGCATTAAAATAATTTGACTTCCGACTCATCTAAGAAAGATATTAAGGGATATTCTTCGATAAATAGAAAATATATGGAAAGTATTAAATAGGGTCTACCTTGAAATAAATGGCCATATCTTCGTCAAAAATTGCCCCATTTCAATTATAAAGGTGTTTTTAGAATTCACTTAATCTTTGGAACAAAACTGCTCTAAAACAATTTGACTTCCGACTCATCTAAGAAAGATATTAAGAGATATTCTTCGATAAATAGAAAATATATGGAAAGCATTAAATAGGGTCTACCTTGAAATAAATGGCCATATCTTCGTCAAAAATTGCCCCATTTCAATTATAAAGGTGTTTTTAGAATTCGCTCGATCTTTGGAAGAAAACTGCATTACAATAATTTGACTTCCGACTCATCTAAGAAAGATATTAAGGGATATTCTTCGATAAATAGAAAATATATGGAAAGCATTAAATAGGGTCTACCTTGAAATAAATGGCCATATCTTCATCTAAAATTGCCCAATTTCAATTATAAAGGTGTTTTAGAATTCGCTTGATCTTTGGAACAAAACTGCATTAAAATAATTTGACTTCCGACTCATCTAAGAAAGATATTAAGGGATATTCTTCGATAAATAGAAAATATATGGAAAGCATTAAATAGGGTCTACCTTGAAATAAATGGCCATATCTTCATCTAAAATTGCCCAATTTCAATTATAAAGGTGTTTTTAGAATTCACTTGATCTTTGGAACAAAACTGCATTAAAATAATTTGACTTCCGACTCATCTAAAAAAGATATTAAGGCATATTCTTCGATAAATAGAAAATATATGCAAGCATTAAATAGGGTCTACCTTGAAATAAATGGCCATATCTTCGTCAAAAATTGCCCCACTTCAATTATAAAGGTGTTTTTAGAATTCGCTTAATCTTTGGAACAAAACTGCATTAAAATAATTTGACTTCCGACTCATCTAAGAAAGATATTAAGGGATATTCTTCGATAAATAGAAAATATATGGAAAGCATTAAATAGGGTCTACCTTGAAATAAATGGCCATATCTTCGTCAAAAATTGCTCCATTTCAATTATAAAGGTGTTTTAAGAATTTACTCGATCTTTGAAAGAAAACTGCTTTAAAATAATTTGACTTCCGACTCATCTAAGAAAGATATTAAGGGATATTCGATAAATAGGAAATATATGGAAAGCATTAAATAGGGTCTACCTTGAAATAAATAGCCATATCTTCGTCAAAAAATTGCCCCACTTCAATTATAAAGGTGTTTTTTAGAATTCGCTTAATCTTTGAAACAAAACTTCATTAAAATAATTTGACTTCCGACTCATCTAAGAAAGATATTAAGGGATATTCTTCGATAAATAGAAAATATATGGAAAGCATTAAATAGGGTCTACCTTGAAATAAATGGCCATATCTTCGTCAAAAATTGCCCAATTTCAATTATAAAGGTGTTTTTAGAATTCACTTGATCTTTGGAAGAAAACTGCTTCACTATAATTTGACTGCCGACTCATTTAAGAAAGATATTAAGGGATATTCTTCGATAAATAGAAGATATATGGAAAGCATTAAATAGGGTCTACCTTGAAATAAATGGCCATATCTTCGTCAAAAATTACCCCATTTCAATTATAAAGGTGTTTTTAGAAATCACTCGATCTTTGGAACAAAACTGCATTAAAATAATTTGACTTCCGACTCATCTAAGAAAGATATTAAGGGATATTCTTCGATAAATAGAAAATATATGGAAAGCATTAAATAGTGTCTACCTTGAAATAAATGGCAATATCTTCGTCAAAAATTGCCCCATTTCAATTATAAAGGTGTTTTTACAATTCACTTGATCTTTGAAACAAAACTGCATTAAAATAATTTGACTTCCGACTCATCTAAGAAAGATATTAAGGGATATTCTTCGATAAATAGAAAATATATGGAAAGCATTAAATAGTGTCAACCTTGAAATAAATAGCCATATCTTCGTCAAAAATTGCCCAATTTCAATTATAAAGGTGTTTTTAGAGTTCACTTGATCTTTGGAACAAAACTGCATTAAAATAATTTGACTTCCGACTCATCTAAGAAAGATATTAAGGGATATTCTTTGATAAATAGAAAATATATGGAAAGCATTAAATAGGGTCTACCTTGAAATAAATGGCCATATCTTCGTCAAAAATTGCCCCACTTCAATTATAAAGGTGTTTTTAGAATTCGCTTAATCTTCGAAACAAAACTGCATTAAAATATTTTTACTTCCGACTCAGCTAAAAAAGATATTAAGGGATATTCTTCGATAAATAGAAAATATATGTGGAAAGCATTAAATAGGGTCTACCTTGAAATAAATGGCCATATCTTCGTCAAAAATTGCCCCACTTCAATTATAAAGGTGTTTTTAGAATTCGCTCGATCTTTGGAAGAAAACTGCATTAAAACAATTTGACTTCCGACTCATCTAAGAAAGATATTAAGGGATATTCGATAAATAGGAAATATATGGAAAGCATTAAATAGGGTCTACCTTGAAATAAATGGCCATATCTTCGTCAAAAATTGCCCCACTTCAATTATAAAGGTGTTTTTAGAATTCGCTTGATCTTTGGAACAAAACTTCATTAAAATAATTTGACTTCCGACTCATCTAAGAAAGATATTAAGGGATATTCTTCGATAAATAGAAAATATATGGAAAGCATTAAATAGGGTCTACCTTGAAATAAATGGCCATATCTTCGTCAAAAATTACCCCATTTCAATTATAAAGGTGCTTTTAGAATTCAGTTGATCTTTGGAACAAAGCTGCATTAAAATAATTTGACTTCCGACTCATCTAAAAAGATATTAAGGGATATTCTTCGATAAATAGAAAATATATGGAAAGCATTAAATAGGGTCTACCTTGAAATAAATGGCCATATCTTCGTCAAAAATTGCCCCATTTCAATTATAAAGGTGTTTTTAGAATTCACTCGATCTTTGAAACAAAACTGCATTAAAATAATTTGACTTCCGACTCATCTAAGAAAGATATTAAGGGATATTCTTCGATAAATAGAAAATATATGGAAAGCATTAAATAGTGTCAACCTTGAAATAAATAGCCATATCTTCGTCAAAAATTGCCCCATTTCAATTATAAAGGTGTTTTTAGAGTTCACTTGATCTTTGGAACAAAACTGCATTAAAATAATTTGACTTCCGACTCATCTAAGAAAGATATTAAGGGATATTCTTCGATAAATAGAAAATATATGGAAAGCATTAAATAGGGTCTACCTTGAAATAAATGGCCATATCTTCGTCAAAAATTGCCCCATTTCAATTATAAAGGTGTTTTTAGAATTCACTTAATCTTTGGAACAAAACTGCTCTAAAACAATTTGACTTCCGACTCATCTAAGAAAGATATTAAGGGATATTCTTCGATAAATAGAAAATATATGGAAAGCATTAAATAGGGTCTACCTTGAAATAAATGGCCATATCTTCGTCAAAAATTGCCCCATTTCAATTATAAAGGTGTTTTTAGAATTCGCTCGATCTTTGGAAGAAAACTGCATTAAAATAATTTGACTTCCGACTCATCTAAGAAAGATATTAAGGGATATTCTTCGATAAATAGAAAATATATGGAAAGCATTAAATAGGGTCTACCTTGAAATAAATGGCCATATCTTCGTCAAAAATTGCCCCATTTCAATTATAAAGGTGTTTTTAGAATTCGCTTGATCTTTGGAACAAAACTGCATTAAAATAATTTGACTTCCGACTCATCTAAGAAAGATATTAAGGGATATTCTTCGATAAATAGAAAATATATGGAAAGCATTAAATAGGGTCTACCTTGAAATAAATGGCCATATCTTCGTCAAAAATTGCCCCATTTCAATTATAAAGGTGTTTTTAGAATTCACTTGATCTTTGGAACAAAGCTGCATTAAAATAATTTGACTTCCGACTCATCTAAGAAAGATATTAAGGGATATTCTTCGATAAATAGAAAATATATGGAAAGCATTAAATAGGGTCTACCTTGAAATAAATGGCCATATCTTCGTCAAAAATTGCCCCATTTCAATTATAAAGGTGTTTTTAGAATTCGCTTAATCTTTGGAACAAAACTGCATTAAAATAATTTGACTTCCGACTCATCTAAGAAAGATATTAAGGGATATTCTTCGATAAATAGAAAATATATGGAAAGCATTAAATAGGGTCTACCTTGAAATAAATGGCCATATCTTCGTCAAAAATTGCCCCATTTCAATTATAAAGGTGTTTTTAGAATTCACTTGATCTTTGGAACAAAACTGCATTAAAATAATTTGACTTCCGACTCATCTAAAAAAGATATTAAGGGATATTCTTCGATAAATAGAAAATATATGGAAAGCATTAAATAGGGTCTACCTTGAAATAAATGGCCATATCTTCGTCAAAAATTGCCCCATTTCAATTATAAAGGTGTTTTTAGAATTCGCTTAATCTTTGGAACAAAACTGCATTAAAATAATTTGACTTCCGACTCATCTAAGAAAGATATTAAGGGATATTCTTCGATAAATAGAAAATATATGGAAAGCATTAAATAGGGTCTACCTTGAAATAAATGGCCATATCTTCGTCAAAAATTGCCCCATTTCAATTATAAAGGTGTTTTTAGAATTCACTTGATCTTTGGAAACAAAACTGCATTAAAATAATTTGACTTCAAACTCATCTAAGAAAGATATTAAGGGATATTCTTCGATAAATAGAAAATATATGGAAAGCATTAAATAGGGTCTACCTTGAAATAAATGGCCATATCTTCGTCAAAAATTGCCCCATTTCAATTATAAAGGTGTTTTTAGAATTCGCTTAATCTTTGGAACAAAACTGCATTAAAATAATTTGACTTCCGACTCATCTAAGAAAGATATTAAGGGATATTCTTCGATAAATAGAAAATATATGGAAAGCATTAAATAGGGTCTACCTTGAAATAAATGGCCATATCTTCGTCAAAAATTGCCCCATTCAATTATAAAGGTGTTTTTAGAATTCACTCGATCTTTGGAACAAAACTGCATTAAAATAATTTGACTTCCGACTCATCTAAGAAAGATATTAAGGGATATTCTTCGATAAATAGAAAATATATGGAAAGCATTAAATAGGGTCTACCTTGAAATAAATGGCCATATCTTCGTCAAAAATTGCCCCATTTCAATTATAAAAGGTGTTTTAGAATTCACTTAATCTTTGAAACAAAACTGCATTAAAATAATTTGACTTCCGACTCATCTAAGAAAGATATTAAGGGATATTCTTCGATAAATAGAAAATATATGGAAAGCATTAAATAGGGTCTACCTTGAAATAAATGGCCATATCTTCGTCAAAAATTGCCCCATTTCAATTATAAAGGTGTTTTTAGAATTCACTTGATCTTTGAAACAAAACTGCATTAAAATAATTTGACTTCCGACTCATCTAAGAAAGATATTAAGGGATATTCTTCGATAAATTGAAAATATATGGAAAGCATTAAATAGGGTCTACCTTGATATAAATGGCCATATCTTCATCTAAAAATGGCCCATTTCCAATCATAAAGGTGGTTTTAGAATTCACTTGATCTTTGGAACAAAACTGCAATTAAAATAATTTGACTTCCGACTCATCTAAAAAAGATATTAAGGGGATATTCTTCGATAAATAGGAAATATATGGAAAGCATTAAATACGGTCTACCTTGAAATAAATGGCCATATCTTCGTCAAAATTGCCCCATTTTCAATTATAAAGGTGTTTTTAGAATTCACTTGATCTTTGGAACAAAACTGCATTAAAATAATTTGACTTCCGACTCATCTAAGAAAGATATTAAGGGATATTCTTCGATAAAAAGAAACATATTTGAAAGCATTAAATAGGGTCTACCTTGAAATAAATGGCCATATCTTCGTCAAAAATTGCCCCCATTCCAAGTATAAAGGTGTTTAAGAATTCACTCGATCTTGGAACAAAACTGCATTAAATAATTTGACTTCCGACTCATCTAGGAAAGATATTAAGGGATATTCGATAAATAAAAAATATATGAAAGCATTAAATAGGGTCTACCTTGTAATAAATGGCCATATCTTTGTCAAAAATTGCCCCATTTCAATTATAAAGGTGTTTTTAGAATTCACTCGATCTTTGGAACAAAACTGCATTAAAATAATTTGACTTCCGACTCATCCTAAGAAAGATATTAAGGGATATTCTTCGATAAATAGAAAATATATGGAAAGCATTAAATAGGGTCTACCTTGAAATAAATGGCCATATCTTCGTCAAAAGTTGCCCCATTTCAATTATAAAGGTGTTTTAGAATTCACTTGATCTTTGGAACAAAATTGCATTAAAATAATTTGACTTCGGACTCATCTAAGAAAGATATTAAGGGATATTCTTCGATAAATAGAAAATATACGGAAAGCATTAAATAGGGTCTACCTTGAAATAAATGGCCATATCTTCGTCAAAAATTGCCCCACTTCAATTATAAAGGTGTTTTTAGAATTCACTTGATCTTTGGAACAAAACTGCATTAAAATAATTTGACTTCCCGACTCATCTAAGAAAGATATTAAGGGGATATTCTTCGATAAATAGAAAATATATGGAAAGCATTAAATAGGGTCTACCTTGAAATAAATAGCCATATCTTCGTCAAAAATTGCCCCATTTCAATTATAAAGGTGTTTTTAGAATTCACTCTATCTTTGAAACAAAACTGCATTAAAAATAATTTGACTTCCGACTCATCTAAGAAAGATATTAAGGGATATTCTTCGATAAATAGAAAATATATGGAAAGCATTAAATAGGGTCAACCTTCGAAATAAATGGCCATATCTTCGTCAAAAATTGCCCCATTTCAATTATAAAGGTGTTTTTAGAATTCAATCAGAACTTCGCCCAACAAAACTGCTTTATAAAAATTTGACCTCCGACTCATCTAAGAAAGACATTAAGGGATATTCACCGAAAAATAGAAAATGTAGGAAAGATTAAATAGGGTCTACCTGGAAATAAATGCCCTTATCTTCGACAAAAATTGCCCCATTATCAATTATAGAGGTGTGCTAAGGAGTCACTCGGATCTTTGGAACAAAACTGCATTAAAATAATTGGACTACCAGACTCTCATCTAAGAGAAGATATTGAGGACTGTTAAACAGATTAACAGAAAAAATAAGCCAAACATTAAATAGGGTCATCCGCCTTCGAAATAAATGCCCATATCTAAATAAAAGAATTACCTTATTTCAATGTCATAAAGGAGTTGTTTAGAATTCATTCAAATCTTCGAAGTAAAAATGCTTTAAAATAATTGGACTTCCAACTCATCTAAGAAAAATATTAAGGGGATCTTCTTTAATAAATAGAAAATATAAGGAAAGCATTAAATAAGGCTACCTTGAAATAAATGGCCATATTTGTCAAAAATAGCCCCATTTCAATTATAAAAGTGTTTTGAGAATTCAGTCGATCTTTGAAACAAAAACTGCATTAAAATAATTTG